>NC_134477.1:45076066-45365216 GCF_964194025.1 Convolutriloba macropyga
GTAATAAGGGGGAAGATTAACCACTCGTACAATATGGCTGAAAATTGAATGAAAGTTTTCCAACCACCCATGGAGTCTAATGCGACCCCAATGTGAGCTCAGTTGATAATCTTTAACAATTTTCCAAAGGAAATTACGTGATTTTGGGTATGTTTTCAGGGGGTGGGGGTCACATGCAGAGTCAAAATTGAGACCCTGAAAGCCTGAAAACGCTATGCAAAGTATTTATGAGGAGTTTCCCCATCCCAAATGGAGTTCATTGCATTAATTCATACAGTCAAAATCATTATATTGCACATTTTTCTTAACAGAACCACGAAATACACCAGACACTAAAGTGTCAAAATAGGGGTATGTTTCCCGTCTAATTTCTCAAAAACGGCCGATAGAAACAAAACGCCATTTACTGGAATAAAGTACGGCACAAGTTGTGTTCAATGAAATAAACAGATCGAAAATTGGTTCACTCTACGAGGAGATATTTCAACATAAAGGTACGGTACCAAATGACCATTTTTGACTGCCGAGTTTCATGTTTCGCTAACATAAACCATGAAAACGTTGGAAAAGGGGTATATTTTTTTATTTAGTCAGAATCCCCATCAATTGGGCAATCTCAAACACTATAATTTATAATCGGGACAAAAAGAAAATTAACTTTTTATGTCACCGCTGACATAACCGAAAATTAACCAAAATCGAGGTTCGGCGCATACAGGGCAAAAATTGACCTCCTAAACTCAACAAAACGTCATAAAAAATATATACGGGGATACTCTCCGCTAACTCAGGAATCTAGGGAGACATATGTGGGTGCACTTGTGCATTTCGGGATACCGAAATGTAGGTGTCACCAACTTGACCCAAAAGTGTGATTAACTTGAAATTTGCCGTTAAATAACTTTTTGGTCTGTTTGGTTTCAGTTACCAACTGGTGTACAAAGCAAGAACAGTTCAGTGCTAACAAAACGCAACTGCGGTGGTTTGATTTCATTGAGTTGTAACAGAGATATTATCAAAAGCATGAAGTGAATCCTTTTTTTTCGGATTCCGATCGGTGATTTAGATCCGCAAATCTTGCGCAAGAACAGCTCCAGAACGTGTTCTGGCTTTCTTCTGTACAACAGTTATGTTCATCAATACACAATTGGTTGCGTCGAACCTTTACCACGAGTTTTGAAATAAATTTCACAGCTCGCGGTAAAGGCAATAATGTTTTCGATGTTTCTCAGAAATGCCACTCAACAGAATATCCACTAATTCAATACAAACAAAAAAATGTCCTCTTTTCAAGAAATAATGGTTCATTTCTATTAACAGGCATGGTTGCTCGGCGAATAAGGTTAATTGCACTCATAGCCATGAATGTATGACTCTTGAACAAAGAATTTGGTGCAAAATAGAACTTCATTTGTTTTCTCTCCATTTATGTTTAATGCCTCAGTTGATCAAGACATTTCAGTGAATGAAAGGATCTATGGAGCAAAACATTTTAAAATCAACCAAATGTGCTAATGGTGCCTTTTCGATGTAGTAATAAGGGAGAAATCACTACAACTGAGAAGTAATCGGGAAATTTTTGTCTATATTATGATATCAATCTGCGAATTTTGATCCAAAAGTAATGGTGTTACGGAAAAAAAATAATATCTAAATACCTGTTGGGCCTAATTCCCTTGAACCGGGCATCTTTTTAGCCAATAAATGTAGCTCTAATCTGGTTTTGTTGGGGTATCCATTTTGAGGAATATCGAAATCACATAAAATGGTGCCTTTTTGCATATTTACCATCGAACATTTTATTGACCACGGCAAATTAAGGCAGCACCTGAACAGCAAGAGCAAGAAAAAATCAGCTCAAATACTCTGATTATTTTAATAGAACACTTCAGAAGGTATGAACAAGTGCAGCACGGAAATTTGAACAGGTGCATTTTGTTGAATTGCAATAAAACTGAATAGTATTCATAAGATAATATTCTTGTGCTTTGCGCTTTCACTACAAACCTACTCAAAAATTCAATGCTTGACTGGCAAAATTCACAGGTAACGTGTTTCCAGTTTAATTATAGAAAAAATTATTCACGGTCAACCTGCTGAGATCATTGGAAAAGTTAACTTTCCCGTGTCTCCTACCAAGATTACCGGGAAACAAAAGATTCCTTGGTTTTCCAGAGAAAATACTGGACAAAATAAGATTCCCGGATTTCCTGCCAAGATTACCGGGAAACTATAAGATTCCCGGTTTTTCCACCAAGATCACCGAGAAAATATAAGATTCCCGGGTTTCCCGGCAGAGTTTCCGGGATTCGAATCACTGGGTACTTATATATTGTTTTCTACTGCCCTTTTTGAACATTGATCGATGTAATTAACTCATGGGATCAAACAAAAACAACACATGCCGGCCAAAATCAAGAATTTGTTTTAAGAAAAAAGTTCATGAAAATACTTATTACAGGTCCTAACTGCTTTATTCGGAAAACGTGATATTTTTTAACTGCTGCTATTTTCAACTGAAGTTGTATATCTCATTGATGAAACATTCGTGACAGTAATTGGCCAAGTAAAAGTTCAAAACAATTTTAAATATAGCAGGTCAATTCCGGAGATACAGTTCAAAATATTTTCGATATTTAAAACTTTGGTCTCGAATGGTCTATGAATGGATCGAAATGACCAGTTCAAAAAAGTCACTCAAATTTTAAAAGCAATCGAAAATTAAAGTTGAATTGCCCCGTGTGAAAATAAATCCATTAGCAAGAAATCTAATTTTTGTTCAAGCACCCTTTTTTCACACTACTTTTACTGAAAATTATCGTGAAAATAGTCTCGTCGCAAAGCCAATCGCTTTCTAATCCACCAATCTACTTCTTGTTTTGCCGACCAAAAAGAGCAGTCAAATTCGATTTCACAAGCGCCGCAATTTAATGCGAATCTTTTTGATTTTCACGATATGAGAACTGGCGTTGCTATCACTGCAGTGATAGCAACGCCAGTTCTCATATCGTGAAAATCAAAAAGATTCGCATTAAATTAGCATGCATTCTAATTATACAACTTGCAACTTTGCACGATGATTATTTCGATCGGTCAAAACTGACTGAACAAAAAAACAGCCCCCCACTAAAAAAGGGTCCAAACGATGACTTGTTTTTACCTTTTTAAGGGCGCGTTTTCATTTATATTTTATTAATTCAGCGGTAGATTGTGACCATAAGGAGGTCCTGAATCCAATAAAAATACAAATAAATCAACAATCATCAACATTCATCAACCCTGGCATGTTGTAAGAACAAAAATGAGATCCGATTATACGTTTCGAATGGCCACTTGGTTTAATTTTACTATTTCAGTTTGCCAATTACTTTGCGAATGCTGACTACTTCCCCGGGTACTCACACGTGCAGATAGCAGACAACCCCAAAGACCGGTTCCTGGATGTGGTCAAGTGGTTCATATCCTCCTTCAAGCCAGGCTGGAGTGACAAATCTAAGAAACCCTTCAATCCCATCTTGGGAGAAGTCTTCGAGTGTTATTACTACTCTTCAGGGATCTGGTCTATTTGTTGTAACTTTTTGGTGTAGTTTTGTATACTTCTTAGCTGTAGTTTTCTGACAAAAACGCGACATGCGCATATTCTGTTATGTGATAGAGTGTTGCGCCACTTTATCTCATTAATATTCTTTGTTCTCGTATAGAGTATAGTGAGGATTGAGGTCCTCGTTCAAAATGTCTTAATGAATATTTCCATCCAGACCATTTTTGCTTATGAAAATACGCAGGCAGACAGAAATCCCCCTATGATCCGGCCTTGTTTGATTGTGCTTTGTGATGTATTTTGAATCCTGGCTTATCCGGGATTCCTTATAAAGAAATTAAATGAGTGTCGTATAAAAAAGGAGTCTCAGTTTTTTGTTGGCGGGCAAGAGAAATTCTCAAACAATTTTTCTTGTGGTCGTGGACAGTAAAGAGAGGTCATGAAATGATATTAAATAGTTTAGACACTCAAATGGAGAAATATATTGCACCCTAATGAAGGTTTTGCGTACCTTCCTTTTTGTGCGGTGCAGGCTTATGGCTAAAATAAAGGTTTAAAAAATTGTATGGCGCAGACTTTAGTTCACCTAAGAGGAAGTTTTTTTGCTCGTTTGTCGGGCAGAACCTGTTTCTTCTATGTGGCAGAAAGTGTCTAGTCTATGTTGCAGTTGGTTGCGTCTATGGTACAGACTCGGCTCGACCGTAAGTACTGGTGCGTTTATGTTGCCCGCTTACAAAATCCTCGCCTGTGTATGTTTGAGCGCACCATAAACGAGAACAAATGATAACCTCGGACTGGGTAAATGTCAATTTATAAAGGCGGTTTCGGGCAAAAAATTAAATTGAAATTAAATTCATAATGTGTAGATATTCTTCCGTTTCACTTAAGTAGCAAACTGAACAACAAATTGTCCAAATAAACTGGGAATCCCTGTCAGATCTGATCTCAAAACCCCCTGCTCCCTCTGGCCAGTACCTCGGAGTGACCAATCTGGATCTACCCAGACCCGGCAGCAGCTCTGCCAACTCTAGCCGCTGCTCTTCAAGACTGGACTCCTCAAGGGAGCCAGTCCCTTGGGCGGGGGAGGAGGATGTGATAGTGGTAGCTGAACAAGTGTCACACCACCCACCAATCACAGCCTTTTATGCAGAATCGTTGAAAAAGCGGATTCAATTGACAGGAAAGCTAAAGTTTTGGTCTATATAAAACATTAATTGCAGACCAATTTTTCTTGTATTGTGTTTTCATTTTAATTTTGCGTAATTGAAAGTTAACTAATATCAAGAAATAACATACAACTATCTAATGCAACTTTTTTGGCTTCAAACTATCAGAGGGAAATTTTTTTGAACTAGTAAACTATTTTTATAACCGGCTGGTTAACGTTTAAGTCACAATTAATAATACTTCAATTTGAATTTTTGTGCAGTATTCCAAATCAAAATTTGAGGTTCCATGTTCTGCTAAAAAAACTCAAAAGTTACTTACTTAATTATGTTTCTTACCTTAATTCCAACCATACAATTTCAACTTTATACATTGGACTCTTGAGTTCGTTTTTAGGTCACGTATTAGCCAAAAGCCACATGTCCGGATTAAGTGCAGTTATGAAAATGGAGGGAGAATCACTTCTCAAATATCTGGACAACAATGAGACCTACCAAATACAGTACCCTACAGTATACGGAAGAAGTGTATTGTCAAAGCCCTGGGCAGAACTGGGAGATAGAGGAGTTATAACTTGTTTAGAAACTGGTTATAAGGCCGATATTACTTTCCATACGAAAGGGAGTTTCGGGTCGGCTTCAGTTTTGCACTCCGTTTCTGGAAAACTTCTGCAAGGAAGAATTTGACTCCAATTTGATTTAGAGAATTTTGATCAAAAATGCTAATATTCTAACGCACATGTTTTCAAATTTGGAACGCACAAGAGTCTGGACATAGGGTCTTTTGGACGCACGAAGAACGCACAAATCTTTTTAAACGCACGAAAATCTGGACATAGGTACTTTCGGTCTGGGATGGTCTGGACTTATCCATCTGGGACCTCAACCTGAGAAGAAGCCCACTTGTTGAAATGAAAAACTTGCCACCGTTCTCTGTATATGGGCAATATGTCCAAGTACTGAAAAGAATTGAAAGATTAGACGGGTCGATTGATGCGCTGCTGTAAAATCTGATTAGATCTTGTATTCAGAACTTGATCTGGCGGCTACCCGGGTCGAAAGTCCTCCCTATGGTCTCCCATTCTTAGGGTACAATTTTCAAGGGGGGTGGGGGTAATTAAGGTGTTTTATGTTTCACTTCACTAGATATAATGTTCCAAAGCAAAGAAAACTTTGATACAATTCTAATTTGCCCCAGGGTTGCTACAAAAATGGCTGTAAAGGTATATCAGCGGTGATGTTGAAACGATTAACCTGTTGAAACCAACCCGATAGACAAAAGGATAGTGACGTTTCGTACGCTTCGATGGGGTCGAGGAAGATAAAAAGAGCACGGTCAGATAAGTATACCTTAATTCTTTTTTCCCGTTATCAATTAACGCGGGCTGGAGAAATTCAGTGCAATCCGTTGGTATACACATAGGGCAATTAATTATCTCTTAATTGCCCTAAATCCCATATCATTGGTATTTTTTCATACCACACACGAGTAACATTTATTCTCATTTCCTTTTTCGACAAAAGAGTAAGCGAAATCCGTTTTGAAACTCTCTCGTCCTTGCATAAGGATTATAAAACGGATTTCACTTAAAAATTTGAGCAAATTTACTGGCCTCTTAAGTGTGCTAATAACTAGACAGCAACAGACGCTTCGGAACTTATGACGGATCATTAAAGTTTTCATATAAATTCTACTGAATAAAGTATTACTGAATACGCTAACGATTTTGCCTCTAACATTTTCCTTTAATTTTGTAATAATGATCTAAGTAGTCGGTGTCAAAAACTTCGTCAAGCAGGGGAGGACCAATTCGGATTTATAAAAGGTCATTGGAACAAAGAAGTGAAGATATACATGACAGACAAGATAGAAAAGAAAACAAAGATCACAGATGACATGTTGCAGCCATTCTTGCAAGTTGATGGCATGACTATACTGAAAAAACGAGTCAGGTATGCCCAATAACTTTTTCGAAAACTAATTGAGAAATGACTGCAATATTGCGCAGGCCACCAACGGGTTAAAGTGTCGAAGCTGACCGGGGCTAGTCCCCAGAAATGACCATTCGGTGCTCTTGAAAATAGGAGCCTCTACAATATTGGAGCCTATAGAAAATAGATCATCTCAAACAGTCCACCTCTCCTCCCATTGGATAAAAAAAATGAGCTCAAAATATTCTACTCCTCTTCAGAATTGAAATTCTATGACCCACAATACTGAGTGTCATAGCTACCGTTAAGGTATCTGAATAAATTTTTCGAAACCGATGTCTAACAAAATAGCAACTATGAGACTTAGTTAGCGCCAGACATTGTTGTCGTAAAGTTCCTGCATAACGATATCGGTGTTCAAGCCGTAAGCGGGCAACAATACTAAATGGATTCAATCTTTTAATTACAATATATCCTAATTTCATCTCAGGATTCTTCCAGCACTTAAACGACTGAATAAAGTTAGATACCTTTTCAAGGTCGTTGATGCATTTTTGACGAACAATTTTTGTTGCACTGGTCAATGAAACAAGAACATTGCAGCAGATTTAAAATCACATGCAGATTTATGGCCGTTAATCATTTCTGGATATCAACATTGTTCCAGTATTTTACATTAGCTTTGAGGTATTTGTTTGCTATTTATGATAGATTTATTGATGTTGCTTTAGGCCTCTCGAACAGCAAGAAGAGCATGAGTCGCGTGTAGTTTGGAAAGAATTGATATCCAATTTGAGAGAGAAATGCTGGCCTGAGGCGTCTGAAGCCAAACACAAGGTAATCCAAAGATAAGCTGGATTTAGTCCATAGGTGTTCCTCCCTGACAAATAAAAGCCGACTAATAAATTTAGGCTTCATTTTTTAAGAACCTAACAATACTATTGTCGGTTCATAATCTTACATTTAATTGATAAAATTAACTAAATTTGAAATCTAGTTCCACCAACTCTCAACTCTCTCTACTTAAATTAAGGCGCATGATGCCCACTCTTACATCTTTTTGGTCTGTCAAGGGGGTAAAATGATGTAAGAATTCGGGGGTAACGGAGAAATTACCCCCGAACTCTTAAATCATTTTACCCCCCCCCCCCCTTGACAGACCAAAAAGATGCAAGAGTGGGGGGTTAATTTGTCTTTTACCCCCTCACTCTTACACCATTTTACCCTCGTTGGAAGCCTAATGCAGCCCAAAAAGAGGTAAGAGTTTTGAGGTGCATTTTCCTAAAAAATCCTCCCATTGCAGCCCCACTCTTACATCATTTTGGGCGGAAAAATTTGACCCGGAGCAGAACAATCCTTTTCATAAAATATCCTCAGCACATGTACTTACGAAACAAAAAATGCTTTGTTAAAATGGGGCAGGGAAAGAATTTTTCGTTTCCAGGTGGAGCAGGAACAAAGAGAGAAGAAGAAAGAGAGGGAAAAGACTGGGGAAGAATGGGTTCCAAGACACTTCGAAGTGTACAAAAAGGGAAAAGATTGGGACTATTGGAAGTACAAAGATGCGTTAGAGGACAAAGCAAAGGCATGAGACACCAAGCAATCATTTTTTGAAATGGCTTCTAAAAAAACTGCAACAAAGGTCAATTTAACATGATGAAGACAAAAGTGGCAGCTTCGTCAATACCCGATATGACTACCCAGGTTGAGGTCCAGACCCAAGTTTTTGTCTGATCAGACTTTCCAGACCCAAATAATCTCTGATCAGACTTTCCAGACGGAAATTAACCCTGATCAGACGTTCCGGACCCAATTTACCTCTGATCAGACTTTCCAGACTCAGAGGGTCTCTGATCAGACTTTTCCAGACCAAAGGCGTTCTGATCAGACCATCTTGAGACCATGGTCCAGACTTTAATCAGACTATGATCAGACTCAAGTGCGCTCGAAGAGGTTATGATCAGACCCAGTTGCGCTGGAAGCATTTATGGTCAGACCCAGTTGCGCCTGCAGCCATTTATGATCAGACTGAAGCGCACTCGAAACTGGTTCTGATCAGACTTAAGTGCGCTCGCAAGAGTCTGATCAGAGAAAAATTTTATTATGAACAAATTTCTTGATTTTGCTAAAATTTACTCATTTCAAATAACTTAAGCTTGCAGTACTCAATTCATCTAAGGAAAAACCAATTACTAAAGTATTCCGGTTCCTGTAGTTTCGGTCTGGCAACACACGGGTGTGCGCTCGATTGGGCCTGATCATAAAGCAATTTGGGTCTGCACCTCAACCTGGTCAGCATTAAAGTTCGCTACCAATCATACCCAGGATGAGGTCCATACCGAAATTGAGCTATGATCAGACCCACTCTAATGCACACCCCTGTGTTACCAGACGGAAAAAACAGGGTCTGGACAGCGGTTTGAGCGCAAAATTGTCAGGGCCATGGTCTGATTTAGGTTTGATCAGAGGTCAATTCGGTCTGGAAGGTCTGATCAGAGGTCATTTCGGCCTGGAAATTTTGATCAGAGGCGGATTTGAGCGCACTTGAGTCTGATCAGCGGGCGTGTCGAGCGCACTTGAATATGAGCCTTTTTGCTTATTTTTTATTGAGTAGGTGATAATGGCGCTGCCAGGAGCCAGAAAAAATGATATCTGTTCTGACCAGAGACTGATTTGGAGTCCCTTTCCTTCGATCTGCAAGATCAGGAGAAAAGATTCCAACCGGTGCGGTCCTTTTATAAAGAAGAATAGCAACTGTAGATTCAGACATTTGTCGATTTTGAATTGACACCATTGAATTTTCTGCTGGAGACATCGACTTCTTTGATATGCAAATATTATAACGATACTTAAAATTTCGTGCGTGTTTAAGTATAGTCTCTGATCAGAGGTAACTTCGGTCCGGAAAGTCCGATCAGAGGTCATTTCAGTCTGGATAGTCTGCTCATAGCTCAATTTGGTTCTGGACCTCAACCTGGGCATCAGTCTTAAACAAATAATGGGAACATTAACATACACTTCCTTCATAACATTACGGAATCAAGTTTATTTTGAAGGCCAATAAACGTAAAAATTGTTTACGTAACGTAATTCAGAAACTTTTAAGATGTATCAAAATTGAAACGATATTAATATTGATTTCCTAGATGCTTCAAAAGGAAAAATCAACCAGTTCGATTAACTAAAGGTCTTTGTTAATGCTATGTGACCGTGGTCTTACTTGAAAAGACAAATTTCTTACCTATGCTTGATAAAACAACAAGACAACTTGCTTACCAAAAATTGGAAAATATAAACTACAGCATTATATCAATGACGCAAAGAGTAGATTTTTTACTCAGTAGTATGACTTATTTTTATCCCCACATAGCGCTGCAAAAGGTCGCCAATTGATTTCTGCATTTTCTATTACGAATAAAATCAACAGATGAATTTTCTTAATTTTCTTAATATTATCATACACGTTAGCGTACTAATCTTCAGTTGGCCTTTTCGTTCCACAATTAGTACTGCGAGTGCTTGTCTGAATTTATTTAACTATTGGGTTTTTCTTTCCTGTGAATTAGTCACAATGTTACATATGCCAGTTGTTAGGGTCCTATAGAGGTATAATTACTTTGAAAAGTTAAATATTACTGAATTTGAACACGCACATTTTTTCAAGCATAGTGTGCTGAACGTTGCATACAGTACCTGAGCATCTCTTGTAACCAATTCGCGTGTGTTTCCTTATTCTAAAAGCTTCGCCCCTCTAGCGATATATACGTTGATTAGTTAGAGCTTCTTGTGAAGATATGTCGACCTAATCCTATTCATAGTTTACATTAGGTTGCTCTTTGTCAATCCTCATGATATGTGCATATGCATACGCAAATGAGCATACGCAAATGAGCATAAGAAATCGAGTCAGTTTATTGGAACAAATTGTTACGTCTTACTGCGTACAAAGGTAATACTCATTCGAAACTCGAAACTGAATTGATTATGCCTATTTTGTTCTCCAAAAACATTTTTGTTAGATACTGGGAAAGTGCTTCTTTTTTAATAACTGAACTTAAATTTTTAAAAAAAAACGTTACGTATTTCCTGCTTTCGGAAAACAAATTCAAATTTTTGTTGAGCCTGTTATTATTTTTTAAACTTTCATCATTGGTATCGATATCAGATTGCTAGCATTAGTCACATATGCTATGATGCGTAAGATAGAGACTTGTTGCCGACTAAAATTTACCAAAACATTTTTTCGAAAATATCGTTCCTCTTTCGGTTTTTGTCAGAATTTTTAACTTTTGATTCTTCGGCATTGTACTCTTCTATATCAGTTGTCGGTACTAGAAAACCAGAAGCAAATATTTCAGTGCTTTATTGTTGGGAGTTTGGAAAACTGAAATCCTTAAAATAAAAAATGAATTGTTTTTTGGGTAATTTATATGATTTTTCGCAACAATTCTGCTCGCTAAGAAATCCATTCTCTACGAGATTTCGCCAAATTCATAGTGAGTACAAAAACGAAAGTCTATTCGTTTCTTCGGTCCGTTGTTGATTATTAAAATTTTTGTTAGAATTTCTGAATTTTTTTACTCTCCGAAGTTTAGTTTGTTTTTTATTGGAGTTAGTGTTCGCATCGAATTCAAAAATAGTGGAAAAATTCCGAGTCAGCAAAATGACGTGAATGATCTGATGATTTGATGCTTGTTTTATGGAAATTTTTTGTTATTCAAGGATGTACTTTTGCGACTCTAACAAAAGGTTGAAAACTTAACCTGTTTGTCTGTTTGAATCAAATCACATAGAATTATTACTAAATTTGCGCAACCAGGCAATAAATTGTCTCATCAAATTAATATTTTTAGCGTCTGCCGGTTCCAAATTTTCGGAGTAAAATTATATCTTAACCACATTTCACTTTTCCTCTTACGTAGTAAATATTAGCCAATCAGAATCGAGTATTTCTAAATAACAAATACGCATATAAATCGTTCCAAATAAGATTTCAATACGTTCTAATATACGTAGAAAGTTCCGAAAAAGTTCATTTAACCTAATTTTAAGAAAATATAACCACTATATGTATCGATTAAGCTGGTTTTCGACTTAATATTTTTAGGTTTTCTAGACAATTGCCGATTGAATACGAACTGATTTGACGTCAATAACATCAGACAAAAAACCAGTAAAAGAGCATCAAAAAACCTTGCCGTCTAAGCTTTCACTTGTTGCTATGATCATCGTTAATGCTTGTACGTTGTCTGGATCGTTACTTTGTACATTACTGATGCTTACACGTTGTTACTAATGAACTGAATTGAAACCGGAAGAGTGTTTTCACCTTCAATATTAGTGCCGCGAATAAAGCGCGGACAATTTTTGCAACTCACACAAACATATCTACTTACAATTACGGATTACCCTCTTACGCTTCACAACGTGCAGAAATTTGAAGTGGTTGAGAACATTTAAGAAACTTCAGACAGGGTGCCACACCAAAGTAGATCACTGTGTGAGGTATAGCTTCATCAGAGAGCTTCAACTCAAGGGAAAAATTAAAAGAGGTCAATGTTCAAGTGTCGTGGTAATGCAGTGTGCCAGGGTTGTGGTAATGTGGTCCAACACAACACGATAGCAAACAATCAAGAATTCAACAAATAAGGTTCAAGAGATGAAAAACCGTAAGACTGAACTTAAACGTTTAAATAATTTCATAATGCAGTAAACTGTTTCAAGATTAATTTAGACGGCAAGAAACCCAACCCGTGAACTATTTTTTTTCTCGATCTCGCATGAGGAGTAAAAATTAAAATATTCTCTGTAGAAATTATTGGTAAGGGGCCCACGCAAATATAATTTTTGAGACGAAAAAAGATCGATTTTGAAAATTTTTGGTAGATTTACCAAAAATTCAAAAATATTGATATAATTTGTTCGTATATCAAAAAATAACCTCTGATAAAGAGAAAATTGAAAAAAAACTATGCTAATTTGTCCAATTTTGAAAATTTTAGGTCAATTTTGATGTAAAAAAAAACATAGAATATCAATATAGTATATCAAAGTATAAAATTTTGACAAATTTGTCAAAAAATCAATTTTCCAGCAAGAAGGTTCGTAAATTGAGTGAAACTCAATTAACAAGGAAAAAGTTGTGAAAATTTTCACAACCTCCGGCCAACAGAAAAAAAACGACTGCATCCGTATAATTTTTCTCGTCGCTCGTTTATGTACCGTTTCGTGCGCGTCATTTTTGTCCTTTAAATTTTCAGTTCTCCGTTTTCCCTTTTTTCAATAACGTCGCTCTCCCAAAACTTCGCTTTTCGTTTTCTTCTGTCTACTTTTCAGAATTTCAGTGTAGTATGTCATATGTGATGAAGTATGTTGTTGTTTTTGCTGTAGTATGTTGAGCATGCTAGTATGCTGGTTTGTTGTTTAGGCCTTATAGCTTTCTAGGGTGTGACTTAAGTTTATTCTCGAGTTACGGCTGGATTGTCTCTTGACTTTCCTAACCGTCTTAGTATACAAATACACTATTGTAGTTTATTCGTTTTTGCTGTAGTTTGTTTAATACCGTTAGTATGCTGATTGTTTGTTGTGGTTTGGGTTTTGCTAGGATGTGACTTAAGTTTATTCTGGAGTTACGGCTAGTAAATTTCTTGACCTTTACATCCCTTTAGTGTACTACTGCATTGCCGTAAATTAGTTTGTCGTTAAATTTGTCGTTATAGACCCATTAGGAACTATGTTAGATTGTCTTTCAGTAGCTTCTCTCTTTCTTCCTAGGGTGTGACTTAAGTTTGTTCTGGAGTTACGGCTAGGTTGTTTGGTTGACTTTTTTGCTGCGGTCTGCTAACATAGTTTCTCCCGCCCGTTCATTCCCACCGTCCCGTTTCGTTGTGTTGCACGTTTTTCGCTCGCTTTCCCGCACGTCCCGTTTCCGTTCCGTCGCGCACTGCTCGCTCGACTTCTCGTTTGTCCCGTTTCCGTTGCGTCGCGCGTTGCTCGCTCAACTCACCGTCCGTAACTTCTCCGTTTTGCCGCGCGTTGCTCGCTCGGCTTCCCGTGTGTCTTTTGTCTCCCTCCGTGTTGAGCGCATAGCGTTCAGCGCTCCACTTCTGTTTTTGTCGGGCACCGTGTGCTCGACGACCTTCCCTGCTCTTTGGGTGGTTTGTTTTACAAACTGTCTACAGTGTGCCGTGTTTGGTGCCTTTTTGCGTTGGGATTGTGTTGTGTGGGTTTGATTTGTTTGGAGTGTGCTTATAAAAGATAACCGTGTGCAGTGGTAGTTTTGCTGGTAATTGGAAATAATAACATCGTGGTAATTGGAAATAATAACATCCTCTAATAGTCTTGATCAAGAAGTCAAAAAGTTGTACGCTGCCAGGTCAAAGCGTGAAGATGAATTGCATGCTATACATGAAGATATTCATTGTATAAATAGTCAAAGTAGGCAAGTGAAAGTTGAACGCCTAGTAGCAAAGTGCAACGAAGCATTTATAACTGTTGTAGACAAAAATGAGGACCTGATTGCATTTGCTGGAAAAACGGAGAACCCAAGTGCACTTGTTCCTTCATTAGAGTCTTACTTGGAGGCAATGACAACTAAGAATGACAAGATACTAACTTCAGCACGAAACTACATCAACTCTGCTGATGATAAAATGAGTGAGCTCCAGGAACCAAGGGCTCCCATTCTTTCTAGACTTCCCTCAATTATGACCTCGTCAAAAACATCTAGTCAGCGTAAACATGATTACATAATTGCTAAAATGAAGCGCGAAGAAATTGAAAAACAGAATGAGGCAGCCATTCGCCTTGCTAAACAGAAAAAGCAAATTGAATTAGATGAACTGGAGGAAAACTCTGCAAGAATTTGAATTGCTGGACGCCGGTTCTAAAGGTAGCCAATCTGAAACAACTGCAAGTGCTACGAGCTCAATGAGAAGTGAAAAGGCTGTCCAAGACTGGATCAACACCTCACTTGCTTTACGTTTTCACAATGGGGAGAAAACTAGCGAACCAGAGGTTATGATTGACCCTCCAGAATGTCCTAGCCACAACAACGGCAAAACAGTGGAAGATCAGAACATTGAAATTTCAAGGCATTCTATTCCAAAAAATTGTCGAGGCAATTACATTTTAAGCAATGAGACCTTGCAGCAACTCGACCCCTATTATACTCCACCTGAAAATTTTTGGCTGCTGCTAACACACAAGCGTTGTACCAGGCGCACCTAGGGGCGCAAATGGATCAAACAGGCCAGCAAGGCACGGCGCTTCCAAGCATAACAAACCAAGGAACCGCGGATAGTGAGCCGCCTTCTGTACACGCCCCAGGGGCTTCTTCACCGCCCATTCAACAGCCCATTCTGCCACAGACGTTCGCACCACAAGAAAGTAAGAATATTGCAACCGAGTTATTTCCCAACGCACGACTTCAAATCTCGCAATCCAGGGGACCTGAAACATCAAGTCTGCCCGAGAATAATTCGGCCCAGCGTATATGCCCCCGACAACAAATTAATTTTGTCCCCCGAGCACCAAACGCCTTCCTCCTTTTCCGACAACAAATCATCCAGCCCCCGCAATAAACGTTCCCTTGCACCCAAGCGCCCCACCAAGTCAAAACACTCAACAGCACAACTCCGAACCCGCTCGTCCTAATGACTTTCCCTTTCAGAACCCTGTTTTCGTACCTAACTACACTGCTCCCATTGCACACTCCCCTTTCATTAATCAGCCTCTCGTCAACAACACATTTCAGAATAATAATAACCGAGTACACAAAGTCGTACGTTCCGTTGCTCCTCCTGTCCCAAATATGCCTAATATCCCTCTTGGCCAAAACTTTGTGCCAAATATGAGTCATTGGCGGTTTCCACAGCACAGACCGTCAATAGTCAACCAAGACAACCACCGTGAATAGTCTGCCTCCAAATGTACACACCCATATCGCACCATCAAGCACTAATGTTCCACTACAAAATTATCAGAATTCGCCCCCTTTGATTGATTTGCAATAACTATCAGGTGCACAGCAGGAAAACCTGATCGCGACTACTAGTAATGTTGTACCTGGTCTAGCCACTCCGGTTTTTCAGCCAACATACTCCTATGTTGGGCCCACTCCGTTGAGTTGGAGCGGTCCGCAGGTGTCTGCACCTGCCCCTCCGATACCGGAAAGTGCGTCATTGATTAGGGAATTAGCTGATGCAATAACCAGCAAAAAAAATGACCCCTTGCCAGAATGGAAACTTGCACAGTATAATGGCGATCCATTACAATGGCACAAGTGGTATGGTCAATTCAAAAGCGCGATTGACTAGCAATCGCTAACTGATGACGTTAAATTGACATACCTCAAAACCCTCGTCACCGGTAAAGCAAAGATTGCAATCGCCGAGTTTGCTTACTGTGGTTTAATGTACAAGGATGCACTAAGGACTTTAGAACGTAAATTTGGCCAGCCACAGGCAGTCGTAAGTGCACACTTGGATAATGTAAGCAATTTTCCGCCTCTCAAAATGCACAATAGTGATAACATCATTAACTACTCTGCAGCCATATCCGGCCTCGTTGGGGTTTTCTGACTTGATGCTGACTTGAAAAGCGCTTCCCTACCTAACCAATCGGTACAGAAGTTACCACCAAACATGAAAGAGTCATGGTCGCTCTTTACGGTTAAGAAGCACTGGGTTAAACCTACCCTCCTTGACTTTAACGATTGGCTCAAAGAAAAGGCTGAGGCCCATGATCTTATGAAACAAAGCGCAACCAAGGCAAGGCCTGAAGATAACAGCACTTCAGTAACCAAGATCAAAACAACCTCAAAAGTGTTTGCATCAAATTCACAACAAAGGGAAACAAAGAAGCAAATGGCATCTTCTTCCACAAGCACTTACTCTCGGTGCATTGTATGCAAAGGTAACCACCGGCTATGGGAGTGTCGAGTTTTCAAAGAAAAGACCTCAACCCAGAGAGCTAAGTTAGTGGCGGATAATAAACTTTGCTTTTCGTGCTTACGCGAGAAGCACACGTTCCGCCAGTGCCCTCAACCAAGAAAGTGCCGAGCAGAGGGGTGTAATAGTTCGCATAACACACTTTTGCATGGGGCAGATAGGTTTTCCCGACAAAACAATCAACAAATCCCAATACCATCCAGTCTTCTGTCAACATAGGTCAAAGTAAAGCAATCACCAGTCAACAGCCGTCCAATAAGACCACAGCAATGTCTTCTGTTACTGATGTTAAGGGGCTCCTTCAGGTAACGGAATTACATTTGGTCAATTCGTCCGGTTTAGATACCAAGGCTTTAGAATTGTGTGATACCGCCTGCAGTAACTCTTGGTGGCCGGTAGTCTTGCAGACAGACTCGGTTTGCACGGTAAAGCACTAAAGTTAACTGTCAAGGTTATTAATACCGAAGAAGTAGTTGACACTAGGATTGTTGAAGTTACTGTGAAACCAAGAGAACATCAAGATTTTGAACCATTTACCATCAACCCTTTCGTTAAAGAGAATCTGAACGTCGGCTCTGATATAATTAATGTACAGGCCCTGCAAGAGACTTACCCACACTTAGCAGTCCTTGATCCCGTGACATATTCCTATAAAGACATTGAGATGATACTCGGACAAGATGTCTATCATGCCATCCGCCCGTTAGAATACTTCTCTGCCGATGAGAAGCGTTCACCCGTTGCCGTACGCATACCCATAGGTTGGGTCTTAAGCGGTCCGTTACCATCAAACTCGTGTTTAACCTCAACGTGCTTTAAAGTGAATATCGAACAGGACAATGAGTTAGCAAGTCAAGTAAAGTCATGGTACGACATTGACTCATTCGGAGCAAACAAGCAGGTTGACCCACGATCTGCAACAGACGCAAGGGCTTACGAAATCCTTGAAAGTACCACCATACACAATGGCCTGAGATATGATGTCGGAATGCTGTGGGCAGCAGACAACACCAAGCTCCCCAATAATTACTTCTCCTCCCTTGTGCAACTAAAGTCTCTCGAAAAACGATTGGCCAAGGATGAAGACCTCAGAGAGGAGTATACTAATACCATCAAAGAAGACCTAAATAAGGGGTATGTAATTGATGTTCTGGATGCTCACAAGGTTGAGAGTCGGTCCGATAGAGAGTGGTATCTACCCCACCATCCGGTTTCTAACCCGAACAAATCGGGTAAGGTGCGTAGGGTGCTCAATGGAGCAGCAAAATTTCATGGTGCCTCACTGAATAAATCTTTGCTCACTGGCCCTGATATTCTCCAAAACCTTATTTACGTACTTCTTCGCTTCCGACAACATCCATATGCCGTCTCTGCCGACATCGAGGGAATGTTTCTACAGGATGGTGTATTACCATCAGATCAACCATCACTTCACTTTCTCTGGCGGGAGCACCCCACAACTAACGTTGTAGTGTATCAATATACGCGCCACATATTCGGAGCTAAAGACTCGCCCACATGCGCCAACTATGCATTACAACGCACTGCGAGAGACAATGCCAAGTTTTACCCCGAAGCTGCAAAAGCCGTCCTTGAAAACTTCTACAAGGACGATTACCTTGACTCAGTGGAGTCTCCTGAGAAAGCCACCAATAGACCAAAGGACTTGGTACATCTTCTCCATCTCGGTGGGTTCAAGCTAACAAAGTTCGTAAGCAATGTACCAAAACTAGCTGACCGAATTGATGGTTCCTCTCAATCTACTGAGTCCAAGGTTATTGTTTCATGTCAGGGGGATTCATCGCACGTGCTATGGTTAAAGTGGGATCACACCAATGACACTTTGTTGTGAGTAGGGGTACAAGCTGCACTATCACCAAGTCCCTCGCGCAACGCTTGGTCCTAAGTCTCGTCTCGAAAGTCTTTGACCCCATTGGTCTTGTCGCACCGTTTACCGTCGTTGCGCGACTGCTCTTAAAAGACATCTGGCGTGTCACAGGACAACAATGGGATGACGAGCTCCCACAAGACATGGTTCAAAGGTTTTTGTATTGGAGTGCGGACTTACCAAACCTTGAAAACATCAAAATTCCCCGAAGTTATTTTACTGGACCCTTTGATAATGTAGAATTGCATTTGTTCGGTGACAGTTCCCAGGATATATTTAGTGCCGTCACATTTTTTCGAGTCCGAGTAACAACTCCTGCGGGCAAGGTAAAAACAGAGCTTGCGTTTGTTTTGGGGAAAGCGCGCGTGGCGCCAATGAAAGTAACGACTGTCCCAAAACTCGAATTACAAGCAGCTCTACTTGCTGCTCGACTGAAAAGGGAAATTACACAAGCACTTACCGTAACTGTTAACCAAGTATTCATGAGGACAGATAGCACGACCGTTCTCCAATGGATTAACTCTAATGAAAAGCAACCAATCTTTGTTGCAAACCGTGTTTGCGAAATTCTGGAGTATACCAGCGTTGACCAATGGAACCACGTTGCAACTAAGGATAATCCAGCTGACGCTGGCACGCGTGAAATGTCCGCTGAGATTTTACAACTAAGCAGTTGGGTCAAGGGTCCACGTTTCCTAACTAATTCACGTTTCCCGTTTGTGCCGAACAAAAACGTCATTAAAATCATCAAACTTGGCGTCAACCAAGCAGTCACTATAGAAGACACTGTATCTTTGACTACATCTGTCAAAAAAACAGATAACTCCCGTTACTTCAATATTTCCGTTTGATAAGTTTAGTTCTTATCAAAAGTACTTGCGCATTGCCGCATACGTTCTCCGGCTTTTGCCAAAACAAGCCGGCTACCGTAACCTCGATGGTAGCATTACTGACCCTACTGAGCGTGACGAAGCCGAACGTCATATACAGTACTTGGTACAAGGAGAGTCTTTTGCAACCGAAAGAAAAGATCTTCTTGACAATAAATCAGTTAAACGGAGTAGCCGAATTGCTCCACACTCACCGTTTATTAGTCCAAATGGGCTAATCCGCTCCTCGGGCCGCATCAAGCGGTTAATTGAAGTTGGGTTTAACGTAAAGTACCCAATCATCTTAGATGCACGTCATCCGTTTGTAAAATTGTTCCTTCAACATACCCACGTAAAGCATTTTCATCAAGGCGTTGAATACCTAAGATCAATTGTGCAGGAACACTATACAGTACTGAAACTAAGATCGTCTTTACGTTCCATCAAAGCACACTGCCTGAGCTGCCGAGAATTCCAAGCTGCTACTATGCAACCAATCATGTCCGACTTACCTAAAGAGAGACTTGTTTACCAGTCGCCTCCCTTCGCGAACACTGGCGTCGACTACTTTGGGCCATTCTATGTTACTGTCCGCCGTACTACTGAGAAAAGGTGGGGCTTCCTCTTCACCTGTCTCACTACTCGCGCTGTCCATGTCGAGATAGTTACATCCATGGACACCAGTTCTTGTGTTATGGGAGTTGAGCGGTTTCTGTCACCTAGGGGTACACCTGCCATGATTTGGTCAGACAATGGCACTAACGTTTTTGGAGCGGAGAAAGAACTCCGAGAAAGCATTGAAAAAAGGAACGTTGTCAACATTGCAGCTGAGCTCGCTCACAAAGGCATAAAGTGGAGATTCAATCCACCCAGCGCACCACATCAAGGTGGTATCTGGGAGAGGTCGGTACGCAGCTTCAAGCGCGTGTTGTATACTATTCTTGGCACGCGTCGCCTCACGGATGAAGTACTGCATACTACCTTTTGTCTCGTTGAGAATGCTCTCAATTCGCCTCCCTTAACACCCGTAAGCGCTGATCCGTGCGATTTGAACGCTTTAACGCCCAAACACTTTCTTTTAGGAGAATACTCTACCGGTATTCCGTCTGTTGTCGGCAATAATGAGCTTGACCATCGTAAACGTTACGCCCGTGCGCAGTCGTACGCTATTGCGAACTGGTCCCGCTGGATCAGAGAGTACGTACCGACGCTCTAAGTGGCAGACGCCTGCCGAGCAACACCTTAAAACCGGTGACTTGATTTGGATAGTTGAGGAAACCAACCCTAGGGGTTACTACCCAACCGCTCGAATTGTGGAACTCCGTTACGGCTCCGATAGCGTCGCGCGCTCCGCCGTTTTACGTACGTCGACCGGTTCACTCGTCCGCCCGCTTGTAAAAACTTGTACCACTTTTCCCAACATCTTCTTCCGGGCCGGAGGATGTTACGTAGTAAATATTAGCCAATCAGAATCGAGTATTTCTGAATAACAAATACGCATATAAATCCTTCCAAATAAGATTTAAATACGTTCTAATATACGTAGAAAGTTCCGAAAAAGTTCATTTAACCTAATTTTAGGTAAATATAACCACTATATGTATCGATTAAGCTGGTTTTCGACTTAATATTTTTAGGTTTTCAAGACAATTGCCGATTGAATACGAACTGATTTGACGTCAATAACATCAGACAAAAAACCAGTAAAAGAGCATCGAAAAAACCTTGCCGTCTAAGCTTTCACTTGTTTCTATGATCATCGTTAATGCTTGTACGTTGTCTGGATCGTTACGTTGTACATTACTGATGCTTAGACGTTGTTACTAATGAATTGAATTGACCACCGGAAGATTGTTTTCACCTTCAATATTTCCTATTTTAATACATTGTAAATGTGAAACGTATTTACAAAATTCTGGGATGTAAAGCCGGTGCCCTAAATAAAAATATCAGCCGCATTCTTTGTAACTAGTTTTTCTTTTGGTACAGATAGACTCTAGGATTAAGATATTATGCTGTTTTAGTTGAATAAATGCAAAATCTTTGCGAAAAAAGACGAGACTAATTTCTATAAATGTATGTTTGATCACGAAATATAAAGAGGCGTTGCCGATGGACAACCCGAAGACAATTATTACTGAGGTGGTTAAAAAAAGAAAACTGAAAACCTTATCATTTAGAATGCTTGAATTAACAAAAAATTTATCAGTATATGCTCAATGTGTCCTATTGTACTATTAATCTAAAATACAATCTAAATTACAACAACCCATTTATGAAGGTAATATAGGTGGCTGATAAATCATCATTTAATTGGTTAATTCAAGAAGACGGGGTAATTAATGGGTACAGATGTGATTTGTGAAATGATCATTGATTAAACCGCTCCATATGGTCGTAATTTGTCAAGATAATTGAGCTCCGTCTACTAATTGTAATATCCTTTCACCACTACGGTCGAATTGTCAACATACGGCATCTGAAATTTCATCTGGGCATCTCGCAGTGGTTCGTTGATAATTTTGCATTTGAGAATGCGTCTCAAAAACTCCTTCAAATCTGATGAGAATTCGGGAAAAGACCTGACTCTCCCATTTTCATATCGTGGCACGAACGACATTGCAATGGACACGAGCAACAAGTTGACTTTAGTGAGGTCTTCGTTCAATTCTGTAGACTTGATCACTGGGTAGAAACAGGGCTCACTGCTATCTTGTCGAATCCACAAGTTGAGCTGCCCCGCTGGATAATAGCCGCGGTGGTACTTTTTAGCCCTTTCGGCTAAAAAAACTTTGGCAATTTCAAACCCAGACATTTGCGTTTTTGGGCGAATCTTATCCAATCTTTGAAGCGATAAGAGGGCTTGACCTTTAAAATTGTTCAAAAATTTTCCCCTCATCTTGGAACTTTCTAGAAGAAGGTTGCAGAAACTGTTTCCAGGATCCATAACTTTCGGTACCCTCTTTCGTTTTGGAATCTGCAGTTGTTGCAAGTTCAGCGTGTCATCAACTTGCAGACTTTTCCAATAAATGATCGACTTTAGAAATTTTTCGAAGCCATCCACAATATCCACGATTTTATCAGAATCCCTGTGATAGTTAATTGATAGATAATTGATAATTATGCAATGTCTTTGTCCTTTTTCGCCAAATTCCGAGACTTAGGGCAATTTTAATTGAATTGGAACCAATAAAATATAGAACGGTGTCGCGACAAAATACACAATGTAACAAAATATTCAAAAAACACCCACTATTTTGCCCTTATGTTAAAACTACAAGAACAATTATTTAGTATCCCGCGTCGCCACTTCCTAGGTTTCATACAAGGATCATATATATGTCATTCAAATCATACGCATTTACTATTACGATCCCTGCATGGAACCCAGGAAATCATACATGATCCTTGCATGAAACCTAGGAAATCATATATGATTCTTGCCGGAAAACTAGGATTTCATTCACCGTTCATATTTGAGACCAGTGAAATCATATATGGTTCTTATGTGAATCCCAGGAAATCATATATGATTCTTGAATGAATTCGAGGAAAGAAAAAAAAACACTTCCGGCATCTCTTAATTAAGGGATACTTTTTAATTTTCAAAATTGCTCTGTGATAAATTTTGCATGTCTGTTTCAGAAATATATGTTAATTTTGCCAAAAAAGAGTTCAATTAAAAACAAAGCGCCTTTTTTGTTGAATGTGCTGCCATACTGCGAGGGCTATGAAAAAACGATTAAAGTTTTCAAAATAAGCAAAAATCGATTACCAGGAAAAATGAAACTCAAGAACTCATCGTTTGGGTGACTCTGGTGTATTTTTTGCTGATTGAGCGTGGTAGCTGCTACAATTGGAGTCCTAATTTTTTGTATGATACTTCTATGGTCACCGAGAGATCATACAAATCGTATATAATCTTGTATGATTACCAGGAAAAAAGAAATCCAAGAACTCAACGTTTGGATGACTCGGGAGTATTTTTTACTGATTGAGCGTTGTTGCTGCTACAGTTGGAATCGTTTACAGCTACTTTTTTGTATCAATTTTGTATGATTACCAGGTAATCGTATAAATCACATATGACTTTGTATGATTACCGGAAAAATGAAACTCAAGAAATCATCGTTTGGGTGACTCTGGTGTATTTTGTACTGATCGAGCGTTGTAGCTGCTACAGTTGGAGTTGTTTACAACTACTTCATTTTTCTCTATGAAACTTGTATAATTACCGGGAAACCATACAAATCATATCTGACCTTTCATGAAATCAAAGAAAGTTGTATGATGGGTAACCCGGGATTTTAGTATTTTAGATAGATAACTTAGAATGTGTTAAAGTTAGTTTTAAAAATGTAACAGTACTGCTAGTGCATCTGGCCTTGACTCGCAGGTCATGTCCATGCCTCGGTTACAAAGAGATGTTAATATGAAACTACCAATACCGAACAGGGCATCAAATAATCCTCTTAAGCATGATAAAGGATGCTCGTAATATCGAGAGCTAATTTATAATCGAACTATTGAACGAAAAATTAAATGGATAGATTGTGTATGATGGCATTGGATATATTGTAACATTGGTAGCGTATATTGTCATGCAACCATATATAATCTCTTTTAACTCCAACTGTTTTTCGATTGTATATCCTAAATCCTCATTTAACTGAAAATTCTAAAACTCATCATGCAGAGTACGAGTACTTATTTAGTACTTATTGCCGTAGGCCGTCAAGTTATCTGAATAAATACTCAATAAAAAGTTATAGTCAATGTTTTTATGCGTCAGTATACCAGGAATCAAGGGGCGTAGTTAGCAAAAACATTGTTGTTCTGAATTTCTATAGCAGTACATGTGACCATAATAGCTGCTGATATTACTATTTGACAATCCTTATAGTTAAGTTTTTATCCAGCTACACAATCGAACTCATAAGGTACTTATACAACTGAATAAACTTGAAAGGCAGGGCAAATGGGAAAAAATTGAGAACGTATTCTTAAGGATGGAAGGGTGGTATCTTCAGATCGAGAGTGGAACGCTAGACAGGGGAAGCATGCGTTAGGAACTGCATAGTTTGGAAAAGGAAGAGTGCAAAAAGATCTGGAGAAGAAGATCTGAATATGAGTTGGCATATGTTCAATGATGGATGGATTTTTAGAATTATTAAAACAGTCAATTAAGTAATGTTATCCAATCTTGCTACAGTCTAATTCAAGTTAAAGCTTGCAAGGTAAAATGTCACAACTCTATTGAGGTCAAACAAATGCCAAAATACCACTGCAGAAAAAACCACGTATTCTACTCTGTTTTAAACATATACCTCCCAGGAACTAATTAATAATGTGGAAGTGTTGCCAATGCGTAAGTGAACCATGCGAATTTTGCAAAACGCAACAAATATTTAAAAAATTACAAGATTTCGTATTCAGATCAGATCTCTAGTAACAAGTTAGTGCGCTTTTATTATTTTTGGAATATATGAGGCGTTTTTCATTGTTTTAAAAAAAGAGTTTTACTCACAGTTTTGGAAAAAACTATCTGTTTGTTTTTGTTGTTGTTGCTTTGAAATTTTCAATTTTCAATTTGATTCAGATCAACACTGTTTGCCGACCTTTCTAGAGCTTCTCGCTAAATTTGTTTGAAGAAACATCCGACAATCTTTGATTAAGGGCACAAGAGCATTTTCTTGAAGAAAGAAAAGGTATTGAACTTTCAACTTCTCTTCTTAATTTTCCAAATTTCTAAGTAAACTAGACTGTTTAGCTTCTTTGAACATCTACAAAACAGTTTGCACGCATCTTATTGTGTTGTAACATCAAAATATACTTTACCGCTTGTCCGAAAGTGAAGTTTTAATGTTTTTGTCATGAATTCTGGTTCCCGTTCGCCAGGGAACTCGCATTATTCACTTGCGCTTGCGAAGCTGTGAAATATCTTTATTTCAAGCTTGGATACTCCTCTTTTTTGACCAACAAAACTATACATATTAAATTGAAACGGCATGGCAAGCATTAAAAAAAGCCGCTTAAACATTTTTTTGTATGTAATTGTAGGAAAAGGAAATGAAATCTCGTTTTTGGCTCTGCACAATCTTTTTTGAAAGCAGCGAAACCCGGGCCGAGTTGTCAGCGCTAAAAAACGCAAAATTATGTAAGATTGGCGTTGAATGTGTTGAATTTATATAAGATCTACGCTCAATCGTAAATCTTACATAAATTCAACGCATTCAACGCCAATCTTACATAATTTTGCGTTGAATTTTGGCGTAGATCTTACATAATTAGTGTTGAATTTTAGAGTAGATCTTACATATTTAGCGTTGAATTTAGAGTAGATTTTACATAAAGTCAACGCATTCAACGCCAATCTTACAAATTTTGCGTTGAATTGTAGCGTAGATCTTACATATTTTGCTTTGAATTTAGCGTACGTCTTACATAAATTCAACGCATTCAATGCCAACCTTACATACTGTGCGTCGAATTTATCGTAGATCTTACATAAAATCAACGCATTCAACGCCAATCTTACATATTTAGCGTTGAATTTTAGCGCAGATCTTGCATATTTAGCGTTGATTTTAGCGTAGATCTTAAATAAATTCAACGCATTCAACCCCAATCTTACATAGTTTGCGTTGAATTTTGGCGTAGATCTTACATATTTAGCGTTGATTTTTAGCGTAGATCTGACATAAATTCATCGCGTTCAACGCCAATCTTACATATTTTGCGTTGAATTTTGGCGTAGATCTTATAAATTTAGCGTTGAATTTTTTCCATTCCATTTCAGACCACTTTACGACTTTAAAAGTTTTCAAATATTTTTTTATTCAAAATGTCAATATTTTCACTGTTTCGACCCCTATACTTCACACCTGAGAAAAGCGAAGTCAGCAATAAACTGCTTTTCAGTGCTCTTTTATAGTGCAAAATCCATTTCAGACCATTTTACGATTTCAAAACTTTTCCAAGTTTTTTTTTCGAAAAATCAATTTTTTTCACTGTTTCGTGTTCCTGCTCCAACAACTTTGATGCCCATCCTTGTTTTCTAGAAGAAACCTGATCCGTGAGGACTTACCTTTTCTTTTCTTCTTGGAAACGCCCAAAATTAATTTAAGAGTCTAAGTAGAATCTTTAAGAATCTAAGTGATTAAATCTTGTTTCTGTTGCGTTGTCTCAATTCTTTTTTAAAAACTTTTTAAAGGGTATTCAAATACAATTACTAATGGTTCGGCAAAAAAGACATTCGAGTTGCAATTTGAGCTTGCCCTTAAAATATGTTATTCAATTTTGATTCGCAGTAGAAAGAAAAAGATTTCCTGACCAATTATTCCGTATCGAACTTTTCAAAAACGAAAATTAAACCCCTTGAATTAAAAACAAACAATTTCAATGAAAACGTAATTGTTAACAAATATTAACATATAAATATTAACATATAAATTTTTTTTTGTTGCTAAAAACTCACTGTTGCATATAAAAAAATCATTTTGTCAGGAGATCAGTTTTTTTTTGTGTTTTTTATGTTATCCTTAAACCAGAAACTTACATTCAACTCGACAACTTTTCAATATTTTCTACGCGGAAAAAGAGATAATCAAGAAGCTGACGAGAAAACGCCAAAAAACACATATATTCTCCATAAAAAATATATGTGATCTGTGATATATATTTGACACTATATGTGACCTTGGCCGCTTTTAGAGTGAAAAACTGGGATACAAACAGATCCAGAGCGTTTTCAGGAGACTATGACATTTACTAATATTTTTAATATCATTCAAACGTCTTGGCTCGCTATGTATTATTAAAATCGAAGAGTTGCTTTTTTGTAAATTGTTTAAGGAAGGAAATGTTCAGAAACATTTTTCCAGCCTTTTTTCGTAATTCGCACAATCTGTGACTTTGCCTGGCCTACCTACTGAGTTTATTGATGTCTGATAATAGGATCCAAAAACTTTTTTCTAATTATTTCGGAGCAAATCCAGCGAATGATCTTTTCGATCTGATTTTTGGTCTGCGTAGGGTGCAAAGTGACATGACTATATTACGGCCAGAAAAAAGTTGCAGACTTGTGATAATATTATTCAGTTCCGCGGTTGCGGTCTCGCATAAAATTATGTCAGAAACGCGCTGACAGCCGCTGAAAAACAATCAGCAGAGAAATCTTATTTAATAATCCGCTTAAGATGTTGAACTTTAAACACATTCTTCACAAAATTTAAAGCACTTTTAAACATATTAAGCTGATAATTATGTAAGATTTATCTACTGAAAAAATGTTATGATCATTTTATTTATCATTATTTTATAAATTTTTTGTCGGCACAATTCTTACATATTCCAGTGTTTTCAGCAGTTATCTTACACAATTTCAGCACCTATCGTACGAATTTTCAACATTTTTCTCACACAATTTGGAAAATTACCAATTCGGAATTCATTTTCAATTTTTGCTTCTCCTGTACATATGAGGGCAGTACCTGAAAAAGACTAAAGAGCCTCGTACCAGAGCAGTCTAACTTTAAAAAGAATTGGAAAACTGCCAAAATACTTAAGATTTTTGTCAACTCTTAAGAGAAAGTAGTTATCGCAGCTGGAGTATATTGCCACATTTCTTGATTGAATGAAACCAGGTAGCTTAAAAATATTTGTCTTCTTTCCACTATCCGCGATGAAAAGGTGACGCGTTTCAGTTGTTCTCGTTTTCAAAAATATGAATTAACAACGTGATTTTTAATTGATTATCGGCTCTTCAGAATTGCAAAAGATGAAGGATCGTACATGCTGACTACTCTATAAGCAATAGTAAGCTACAAAATTGCGCATATAGTTTTCACGCAAGAAATTTGCTGAAAGTGCTGATTCCGAGATTTTTGGAAGTTACGACATTATGTCAATCCGCAAATTTTGTGCATTCTCTGCACTGTGTTAGAAAAATAGAAATATAAACCGACTAATGTCGGAAGAATTGCTCTCGAACGACAGGCGGGTGGAAAAACAGTTGGCTACACCGGTGTTTGAACTATGGACCTCGCGATCCCTAACCAGAAGCACTGCCCACTCCGTTATATGTCTTTCTTATGCTGCAATCATTTTTATCTCAGCCACAAGCTTTACTTCGGAGTGAGAACAATAGAGATCAATCAAAAGTGAAGAGCGAAAGCGTGAAAAAGTCACTGGAGAAGACAAAAAATGTTCTAAAAGAAAAGCTCAAAAACAGTCAAGCAAAAAATTGAATAAAAGACCAACGCGTTTACAATAAATGCTATGAATTTCGTTCAAGAGCAGTTAAACAATGATTGGGCAAAATTTTCAAAGCAAATTTTTCACCTGGTTGCAATGATCGAGACCAGAACCGACAAGCCTCTCACTCTCCTCTTTATTGGACAGCAAATCAACATCCAAAGCTTTGCCAGCCGTGCCACCTCATGTGCAGTCGAATCTCTCATTTTCATCATATCAACTGACCGCTCCATTACGGACACAGAAAAGGTAAAGTTTCCCGATATCTCCAGCATTCTTGTCGCTTGATTAGGTCCCTGGACAGCACCTCTAAGCGCCAAATGCATGTTACGCACTTGCAAATCGGAGTTTTGAGATTCACCGCGGGTTCCAAAGTTGGGATGGTTCAGAGCATTTGGAGCGGTTAGCAAATCGACTTTCACGCCCTCCCTTTTCCAGTGAAGCGTACATAGAAAATCGTCAAACTGGATATCAACGCTTTTGTCTAACTTTGATTGGAGAAGACTTTTCCAATGCGTCAGAACCTTTTTCCGGAGCGTATCCAACTTTTTATCAAACCCAATTGTTTTATCGCTCCACCAACTTTGATCCATGTTGACATAAACAACACAGTCGAAATCCATATTAGCCCAGCAACTCGTTTTTTGCCCAGCTCCGCCCACAAAGACAAACCGGTCAAATGATAATTCGCCACTGTTTTCACGAATGATTCGAAATACTTCGTCAACTTTTTGTCGTCCGAAGGTTTTAGAATCTTCAGTTGGGCCCAGCTGTTGTCCTAATTGCTTCAGCGCTACTCTTAAGTCCATTTTTGCAATCAAATTTTCGAAAAATTTTATCAATTTTTTCTTCAGAAAAGCGCGGTTCTAGTTTTTTGTGTCAGTTGTATATTTTTGAAATTCCCAACGTTGAAAAAACAATTTTAACGATACTGCGCTAGAAATAATAATATGTTCAACGGTCGTCTTTTATCACACAAAACTGAATGAATGAAGAATGTATTATATGCATTGTATATTTTGTTAGTTTTAGCGCACTTAGAAACGCTTTTGTTTGTTCTATTTCTCAGAAATTGGTAAAACTAGAATAATACTTTGACTTTCATATTAAGCCGAAGTAAAAGTCAGCCGAAATAGAAGCAAGTCGGAAGTTATGTAATCTATCAGAAACAATACATCGTTAACCGTTACAATCAACACTGCGCATAGTATTATAGTGCATAATGTATTCCATATTGCACAGAAACAAAAAACGTCAGTCTTTAGACATCTAGTGGGTCTCAGCGGACGCTGTCCATGGACATGCCTCTCATCCACGGTGGGATGTAATCCGGAAACCGCGGGCGGGTTATCGCGGCTTCCACCGGCCCGCCAGGGGCAGCTTAAAATGCGCGTATCCCAAAATTTTTCGGCTTACTTGACCTCATTTTCAAATTTCGGCGTACTTGCCTATCGGCTTGCCTGACCGCCACCACTTAACATTATACAAGTGAATTCACAAAAAAAAATAAACACCAACAGAATCTTTTCGCCAAGTGATTTAATTTTGCCTACGAATTATTTTACACGTTTACGTATAGACATGCATTAAAAAAGAGTCGCATATCAACAGAATATGGTGCCAAGATTATTAGGCGACAGAGAGTTTAGTCGACCTAGAAGATAAAATTTATTTAATTCTGATTGATCGATTTGCAAAAAAATATGACCCCGGATTTGCAAAAACCAGTTCGTCCGAACATAGCAATTTGTTCGCAGCTGAATTGCTAGTTAAAATTCTCATTTCTGGCAGATTAAAACCCACGTCGGCCAATTCGACTATCGCCCGAAGGAACCTTATAAGCAAATAAATTTAAACTAAGTAGAAATTTTGCAATAGGTTGCTACGGTGCTAGGATTATTGGCCGAAAGTGGGCTTTAGTCGACATAAAAGCGGGAAATTTAGCAGTCGATTAAATTTGACTGGTCGAAAGGCCCGGTTAATCAAAATTTCACTATTTAGTATAACCATTATAATGTTGTGCGGCCTGTGTCGAGTAGTAATACAAGAAGAAACTGGGGATAAAAGGACGCACCCATGAATATAGATTAGGTTTAGCCTAATTTCATCAGTTCTTCTAAAAATAACTATGAATTCAGATTAGGTATAGAGACAGCGCCTGAAAAGTATAGTGAGGAAAATTGTAGTGAGCCAGAACAAAAGACGGGTGGAATGAAATTAAATGCTTGATTGGAAAAAAATTTCACTCGAATTAACAGTACCCGGACCTACCGCCAGTTCAATATCAGTAATCGGTAAAACTATTTTCAAGTGTGATTTCATTACTGAATCAGAACAATGATCAATTTCACTTGGCAGTCTTGTTGTACATAATCATTGATTTGCTGCATTAAAATTATTATACGATGTACTTATTTAATGTTGTACCTAATCTTGAAAAACGTATCATAAAGTCATCTTAACTTCACCGTTTACCGCCTTTCATTTCAAATAGTATGTCTGTTGCCCTAATTCCCGCACTGGGAATTGTTTGTTCATATTCGTTATGACTTCTGTGTTGCTAACTGATTATACTTTCCATTCTCTTAGTTTTGCACATCGAGTACAGTTGCTCATTTTAAAATATTTCCTGTCAGCCGTATTTACTACCTGAGTAAAATAGTTAAGTACTAGACAAGCATTTCGCTAAGCGAATCTAAGTACAAAACTGTGTTAAGTGCACTCGCCGCACGATTAAACAAAATAAAAATCCTAAAAGTGATTCGCAGTGCAAGTTCAAGTAAACAATATTGTACCCGACTTGGCGCAATCAGCAACGCAAAAGCAAACCCCACTTGGAATCGAACCCTTCTGGGAAAAACCTAGTGCAGACTCTCCGTTGAAGTGGCAAAAATGGCAGGTGCAGGCGAAACTGGCCCTTCTTGCGAAGGAGAGTAATGCATTAGAAATTCTGCTTCCACCAAAGCCCGAGACTGTTTAACTTCCATTAAAAACAATCTATGAGAGTACAATAACAGGTTCCTCAGCCCAATCAGAACGAGAACGGTTAGCTAGAAATGCACAATTGATAATGAACTGGGAAAATCGATGTCAGAAACAGATGGAGATAGGGATCATGTGTGGAGACAAGCCATGGACACAGACAGACCGCACCACAGTATCTATTGTATACCTCAGTTTGGGCACCGAAGGAAGACGCATCATATGTAGCAGAAGCCCGCATCTCAAGATGGACCTATTGACAACAGTGAAACTTTGGCAAATCATGGAAGCTACGTTCATTCGTCAGCGAAAGATTACCCTTGATAGGTACATGCTCCTAACAAACAGTCAAAAGGGGAATCAATTGAACATTTCTTTGGCTAATTGATGGAATTTTCCGAGAATTGCGATCTTAGAAATCAAGAGGATACTCTGATCAGAGATCTTTTCATTCCAAATATGCAAGATCCAAAAATTCAACGAGAATTACTTAGAGAAAATCTCGAACCACCACAAGCCCCACGTTTGGCCATAAATATGGAACTCGGTCAATGGAATCAGTTACAGATTTTGAACACACAACCCGCATTGCATGTAAATGCAATAATTTCACAACGACAATCAAATCAACGACAATATACTTCAGCCCACATCCGACAAACGAATCAACTATGCCGGAATTGTGGCTTCACTTGGTCAGCGAATCACAAGGATAAAGGTATTGGGAAAAGCAAGATGTGCAATAATTGTGGTTTAAAGAATCACTTTTCACGTGTATGTCGTAAGCCGAAGTCTTCATCCACTAAACAAACTCGTTCAAATGTTAACTCAATTGAGGACAATACAACTTATCAGTCTGTCAATGCGATCCAATATGCCAATTATAATCATCAATGTGAATCCCACTATGATAGTTCAGATGATAACATGGTAGCTAGCATTGCTAGTAACAGAGTTCAAATCGAACCCAAAAAAATAAATCTTACAGATGGGAAACACAAAAGTAGCACTTCTCGATGATTCCGGGAGTGTGTATAGCATTTTGAATGAATCCCTTGCTACTGAGGTAATAAACAATTCTACCCTTCCACAATGGTTGACAACTGCACCTGCACAAGAACTCAAGACCTTTGCTAATGAATCAATACCCGTCATTGGAACGATGCAAGCGACGATAGAAAATAATGGATGGCGGATCGAAGACGCCGAATTTGTGGTCGTTAGAGACGGATTGAAACCACTGATCGGCAGAGGTTTATCTGAAATTCTGGGAATTTCAATTACTCAAACTCTTTGTTCAGATGAAGGTAGTATGGTCAACGTTATCACAACTCAATGCCCATTCAAAACACGCATAGCAAATCAATTTCCTCAACTTATCTCACGTATCGGCAGATCAAAAGTTCACATTGTTAAATCAAAATTTCACAAAAATTTTCAAACCTGAACATTAAACAGGTAGAAGAGTACCTATTATTTTACAATACCGAGTCAATAGTGAAATTAAAAAACTTATTGAAGAAGAACACATAGAGAAACCTTATAATTGCTCCGATCAATATTTTATTTCCCCAATATTTATTACAGTTAAAGGAGATCAAACAATAAAATTAGCCTTAGACTCTAAAATACTCAATAAATTCATACAAAGAAATAAGTACCAAATGCCGAATATTGAAACACTTTTAGACTCCATATCACAAATAATAACAGTTTACAAAACAGAACCATCGGATAAATTCCATTTCTCTACTATAGATCTTAAGTATGCGTATAGCCAACTAAATCTCCACCCTGACACAGCGAAAAATTGTAATTTTAGTATCGTCAGTGGTGATATGACAGGCACATATCGATTTAAAACAGATTTTTGCGGCCTTTCAGACATGCTTGCCGAGTTGCAGAAGGCGATCAATTGTACGTTAATCGGCCTTAAAAACACATTTTGTTTCCCGGACGATATTCTTATTGTAAGTAAAGGTTCAGAAGAAAATCACTTTCAACTTGTATTAGATTGTCTTAAGAAAGTGGATGCATATAACCTTCGTATCAACCTTCCCAAAAGTCATTTTGCGAAGCAAGAAATTTCATGGTTGGGGTAAAATACTACTCAATCAGGGACATCACTTCTAGACTCTAAAACTTTGGCAATCCTTTCATTGCAACCACCTTATACACTTAAAAATTTACGCTCTTTCCTTGGTTTGGTTCACTATACTAGTAAATTTATTCCTAACCTAGACCAACTTTGCCATCCTCTAAGACCCCTTCTTCGTTAATCTACAAAATACATCTGAACTGATGAACACACTACATTTTAATGCTATAAAAACACGAATCCCGTATCACACAAAAAACATTCATTATAACCCGCAACTCGAAACACGTATAACATGTGATGCTTCTCGATCCGGCCCAGGAGCAGCATTAGAACAATTGACAGTCAATGGTTGGAAGCAGATTTCTTTTGCATCTAGATTTTTGAATAGTAATGAAGAACGCTACAGCATCAATGAACTTCAACTTTTTGCAGTGGTTTCGTCCATAGAAGGTTTTAAAAATTACCTTTATGGCAAAGAATTTCCTATCATAGCTGATCATTGAGCTCTTCTTTCAATCTTAAAAAAACATAGATCAAACAAAAGCTTTAACAGTCGTTTATCACGATGAGTTGATCGACCTTTACCCTTCCAATTTGAAATAGAACATTTGCGAGGCGCAATGATAGGACTTGTTGATTATATATCCCGCAACCCTTATCAACCGGCAAAAACTAATTCTAAATATGATGAAGAATTTTTAGTCGCAACATTATCACCTATGCACACTGATGCAAAATTACTTCAACAAGAGAAACAAATTTCTGTTGTTACACTTAATCAATTTTACCACGATAGTAAACCTGATTTTCAAACATCTAGCACTCAATATACTAAACAAATATTGAATATAAATTCTGTTAGACCTAAATTAATAATAAAAGACAATATGTCTCTCGCTCCGCAAAGTTCTAGTTCAGTCCTAAAACGTAATCATAAGTTTATAAGTGATTCCGCAACGCGCATACGCTTAACAAAAAATAATCCAGCACTCGCTATGCGAATGCATCATTCAAATCTACTCCCTTTTAAAATTATTAATTTGGATAGTGAACATGCAATGCGCGTACGCTTAACTCAAAATAATTCAACTTTCGCCAAACAAAAGCCTAATCAAAACTCCACCAACTTTAATTGCACAAAATTTGATAGCACACCCGCACCACAAGTACATTTAACTCAAAATCAATTCACACTTACCCAGCAATTTCATATTTTCAATTCAATTATTTCTAATCATAATATTTTTGTTGGTGATTTCGATCCGCCATTACGCTTTACTCATAATAAGTTAACACTTGCCGGGCATAATCCCTTATTTTTCATCCAGTCATTTATTTCGTATAACTCAAATGCTTTATTTGCAACTCACACTAGTAAACACCAAATTAAATCCAAACTCGCATCGCATAAAACAAATACTATAAAAACATCACTACAAATTGTGTGTCAAATAGCACTATTTGAGACACAAAATACCTGAAAGGCGTCACTGGCTTACCAAAACCAGCATCAATTCACTGAATTAAGCCACTTTAACTTGTCAATCACAAATAAGCCTTAAGTTTCTTCCTTAAATAGCACTCAAAAGTCGCATACCTTAAATAATTCACGTGTCGAATTGACAAACAACGAAAAGTCGCTTTTTGCCCAAACTCACTGTGAAGTTCTTTTGTCTTCTTCCTCAATTAATTTAATTGAGAGTTCAGCAAATTAATCAAAAACGAGTCAACAAGTGTCCGCAATGAAAGGCAAATCCACCTCTACACTTTCTACTATAACGTCGCCTTGCGTTTTCTTCACTAATACAGCAAACCCAAACCACGCCTCGCCAATCACCATCTCATTCCAATATCAGCACCCCGCTCACTGATAGCCCTCAACTTCTCTCCTTTGACAAGGTGGTTGGTAAAGTATTCAACAAGGTCTAATCGCTTCCCTAACGAGTAACGATGCAGTACTCAAAGAAGTCAGGTACTGCATCATCCGCTCTGACGAGGGCCGTTTGAAAGAGTTAAACCCCTACCTAAAAAGCTACTGGCGGGACTTACATGTCACCAGTGGTTGCGTTTTCATGGACGAGAAGGTGGCCACCCCCAACGCCTTAAAGGATGCGCTTATCGAGGATCTCCATGCCACCCACCCGGGTAGCTGGGGGATGGTATGTATGGCCCAACATTGTTGGTGGCCATACATGAATAGAGACTTTTCGGTCAGGGCAATAGAGTGCAAACTTGCACTGCAATTGGTTAAAATTTAAAATCTATAATTCTCGCACAGCAATTTCAAGCACATAAACCATGTATAGTCCGAATCAAGAAATAGAAATAGATTTCGCAGGACCTATTAATAATGAAAAAGATCATACATTTTTTTCTTTTAACATGCATCGATAGATTTTCCAAATACCCTCAGCTGAAATTTTTGATAACGCAAATGCTTCTAATGTCATTAAATTTTTAGGTAATTACATACACTTTCACGGAGTTCCTCGTTCGTTGCGAAGAGATCAAGCTCGTTGTCTTAAAGGAAATCAAGTAAAAATCTCTTGCACAAGAAATACTATCAATCTAATTCCAGCCCCAGTAATTGATCACCGAGCTATAGGTTTAGTCGAACGATTAATAAGTACAAATAAACAGCGCCTTGCATGTATAAAAGAAGCAAATAAAGAATTAAATTCGTTCACCAATAAAGCAGCACTGAAATCAATCCTCTACCATCTCCGCATATGTAAACATAAAACTACTAAGTTTTTGCTTTCGAATCTCAATTTGGGCGAAAAGCCAACACTCTGCTTAGCAATATTAGTACTAAACCATATTCTTCTGATTTAAGTTATGAGAAAATTTTAAAACATTATTTAGACGAAGAGGAGGTCACACCCAATGAATTGCTTCCAGAAGATCATTAGGGGAATTATCGTAGTGACGAAGAAGTCGATAGGAACATGTGTGCGGCCACAAATGACGCTCTCTCTCACAAACGGCTTGCGGGTGACAAAGAGTCCAGATTCTTAAGCTCGATGAAAACCCAACGCCCTATAACTCTCAAAGAACACACAGTTCAACTCAATATTGCCCGTAAGAGGCATCCAAAAAGAAGCTCAAAAAAGAACCTTGACGAGCTATATGAAGTGTTGGCCTCTGGTTCCGTCGTACAGAAGACATATCAGTTTACGTCGGTGATTCGTGAACCCAGGAAGCTGGAGGTCACGGTCAGAAATAGCGATACTGCTAAGTTTGGCAACCGTTATGAACGGAAAACGAAATTAACAGAATACATCAACCATAGAGGTTCCAGAGCAAAACGAAAAATCAACCGAGGCCAAAATTCTGAGTCATACAAAAGAGTTCACACGAATTCAGAGAAGCAATCAAAAGATGAGACACCGCAAACGTGATACGGCAAGCGGTGTCTCATCTTAAAAATCTAATATTGCTTGCGCAATGCGAGTACGAATGCCAAAAGTGCCACCCAACCTTGTACCGCCAGAGACTCCATCGCAACCAGAAACCAATTCAGATCAACAAATTATTACTTCAGAAGTAATTATTGCACCTACACCAATGAGCCAATGATCGGAACTAAGAAAAACCTCTACTTCAGCACCAGTAGAAGCATTGCTCCGAGTCATCCCACGTGCAACTAAAAGGACACGAGAGAGCCCGAAATACTTTGGTTATGATAATGAAAATTCATCAGGTGAATCGACCAATTCGTGCCCGCCTAACATCTTACAGCCCGGCGGGAAACGTCGTGCAATTGACATTGAATCTGTGCAGCCTGCGGTGATACAGACGATTGTGGATACTGCGGCTCAAGTAGCGCCAATTCCGAATCCATTTTCCTCGCCAGATATAGGAGAGGTATCGCCTACTGACCCCGCATCTGGCCAGTCAATCAGAGTTCTCCAGATGAATTGATAATTGATGAGAAAGATCTGTGAACTCAAAACTCTGAATGCTTAAAACTTGATACGTTATTGTTTATGACTAGCTATGATAACCAGTAAATATATATTGATGATAACTACTTAACTGGTGAATAAGTATTAGCATATAATCAATATTGTTATTAAACATTTTCATGTTATGCAATTTTAATTTTCACCAAAAAGGGAGAAATGTTGTACATAATCATTTATTTTGATGCAGTAAAATTATTATACGATGTATTCATTTAATTTTGTACCTAATCTTGAACGACGTATCATAAAGTCATCTTAAGTTCGCCGTTTACCGCCTTTCATTTCACATAGTATCTCTGTTGCCCTAATTCCCGCACTGGGAATTGTTTGTTAATATTAGTTATGACTTCTGTGTTGCTAACTGATTATAGTTTTCTTTCTCTTAGTTTTGCACCTCGAGTACAGTTGCTCAATTCAACTTATTTCTTGTCAGCCGTATTCACTGCCTGAGTTATAAGACGAGTTTTAGACAAGCGATTTGCTAAGCTAATATCAGTACAAAACTCTTTTAAGTGCTCTCGCCGCACGAGTAAACGAAACAGAAATCCTAAACGTGGATTGCAGTGCAAGTTCAAGTACACAATATTGATTGTGTACAACAAGTCTATATCCAACTCTGATTTACAACTTGGCAAGTCTGAATCCAAGTCTGATCCAAGCGTTCGCGAGTCTATATCCAACAACAAACGGCAACAAAAATATAAAAATAAGGACCAGAAAACGCCAAAATTAGACTAAACATTGTCGTTAGTCGACGGAATGTCAAAAATTGGTCCGGAGAAGGCAAGTTTTAGCCAAAAGAAAAACTGTTTTCAGGTGAAAATTAATGTAGGTATAAGCTAGTGTGGAATTTTTGTTTTAAAGTCGCTGAAACTACAAAATATTGAAGCTTCATGGGTGGTTAATTAGTTTGCAGTGTTTAAGAGCTAATCTTGAGCATATTGAATATTTGTTAACAAAAAGGATTGAAATTGAGCGATGTAAGTTGGAGTGGAATTCAGTTTTGTTTGTTATGTAAACAAAAGAGGGACTAGCTTTGCAAAGTGATCAGGTTGTCAGATATAGTCAGAACAAAACTCAGAGGTCATTAAACTAAAAGAACCAAGTGAGATTACAGCAGAATAAAGTGAAATAGCATGGAAAAAGCAATGATATTTGTTTACGGATTTCCGAAACCCGAATTTTGCACCCCTTAAAGCCATACTGGTATGATAAAATTGAGTATGCATTCTCTATAGGCAGAAACAAGTTTGGGAATACTGTTTAGTGTTTTCAAGGAAATCATGGGAAGTATAAAATGGGTATGTCAAATAGGACAATTACTGCAGAAAAAAGAGAAAAAATAACAAAAAGTAAGCTTTGATGGATTTGTCGGCCATTTTTTTGCACTTTTCCAAAGAAAAGGATTTTTTGCCCTTATCAATCACCCAGCGCATCAAAAACAGAAAACAAACAAAAACAGAAAAAATTATTTGGCAAAAATCTGATTGTGTGAAAAAGGAAAGTAAACTTTATGTGGGAAAATTGATTTACAATTTGTTTTATTTTGCACATCGTCGGAGCGAGGGCTTTTAATCATTAAATTTAGGCAAACAGAAGTAAAAAAGGGGTTTTTTGAAGGGAATTCGGATATCGAGAAATTAATTTATTGAACATATAGGCATCTCAATTTTCGTTAAGCCCCCCTCAAGTCAACGAAACCTTAGTTCCTTACGTCCGATCGACCTCAAAATTAAACTGATGACAAATTGTACAATTGCATATACATTGAAGAAGAGAACGATTACTTTCCCGTAACTCAAAGCTGTTTAGTTTGTTTTTAAAGCAAACAAAAAACTGACATTTTTTGCCTCCTTGAAAGAAAGAACAGTTTTAATAGAGTCATAGGTTTATTTTATAACCCCAATTAAATTTATCTAATTCAAATTGATTGTTTTCATTTTCAAAAAACTAACGTTGGCAAATACTTTACACGGAAAAACAATAGCAGACCTATTAAAAGGAGAAATGTTGAGAATTGATTTGAACCAGATACTGCTACATCATATTGAGACGCAAAAACGTCAGAAGGATGAATAAAACGTACACAAAACGGTGAAAAGTTAAAAACTAGCGTGCTTTGGCTAAAAACTTTTGAGCACGAAACATAAGCCTATTTGAGTCCTTAAATTAGCAAAGCAATTTATCCACCAAATTCCGGTCAACTCAAGCAAATGTTCACATAAGATAAGGTGCAATTTGTGATCAACATTCTACGCCCACTATTACATTTATATGTTAGTCTAAAATGCTCTAAAAGATACCACACGTTACGTATTGTTGTTAATTGTTGTTAGGAAGTGACGTGGACCCTCAAAGCACAAGAAAATTCATTAGATGCAAGATTGGGAGAGGTTGAGAGAGAGAGAGAGAAGCTTACGAGCCAAAGGAACAGCGATTCGTCAGTCAAGTTGAGGGAGAAAATTATCAAGTGCTACAAATGGTTCTTAGTGAGAGAAGAATTGTATTTATTATGTGATTTCTTTGTGAAAGAACATTCTCTCGTAAGTTGCAGTGAGTGAGACTGCAAAAATACACAAACTCTAATAAGAAATATTTATGAGAGCTTATGAGAACTATTTGTGTTAGAAAATTAATTGACTGATTTGAGGCTACTAACGGATAGAGTGTATGAAAAGTTTTGATTTAGTGAGGACCATTAATTAGTTTCAATAGAAAAATTCCATTTGATTGTTGAATTTACTCAATGACCTGTCTCTGGCTAAAATATTATTTGTTGCGTGTATTACATAATTTTGAATATTAATTCAACTAACCAGAGTGAAATTTACCAGCACACGAGAGAGCAACATTTTTGGGGACAATACATTACACTCCGATAAGAAGAGGAAAAACCAAACAAATCTTTCAAAAATTTGAAAGCGTTTTGGGCACAATCCAGTCCCCAGCCGAGAAACTTATAATAACAAAGTAAATAAATCTACCCTGAGAAAAATTATAATAACATGCAGCCCCGTTTGATTTTTTCAAAGTTTAAGCCAAAAAATACAGAACAATTGCCTGAAGATATATCTTCACGCAATATGGTTTGAAGTCTAGCTTACTTTTACAAAGAAGTCAAACTGGACCGTACGTTGTTGTATATTTTCTCAATATATCATTTCATTTTTATTTATTGTGAAAGCATTTGGTTCTTTATTTCAGAAAGAAATGGTTAACACAAACATTTGGCTAAAAGTTTTTGATTTCTGGCACAAACAGTCACACAAAAATCTGTTCTGACGTTCTCATTTTTTGAAGTTTTCTGTGTTGTCCACCTCTCAAAAAAAATTGAAAAAAATAGTCCTGCAAGAAAACGACAAATTTTTTGGTGTCTTCAGTTGAAGAAACCAGAAACTGTGAATACAGTTTTTCAATATAATAGATAGTGGTAACAAATCGTAGACAACTTTTTAATATAAGGTCAATGAAAAAAAAACAATTTCCAGAATAACACATATCAAGTTTTTTCCTCTATAGAATAAAACATAAAGCCATAAAAGGACTTACTACATTTCAATCTTCCAATACTCTTCTTTAGGATGTTCTTGCGGCAGAACTGTTCAAAAAAATCCTAAAATCTTGTTCAGAAAAAACATACTTTAGAAGTTTGTGCTTTTTTCTATAGTTAAAGTTTCAAATGTTGTTTCATTACTGTTTCAGAACTAAGATCATGTCACTTTTTAGCAACTGGCAGTCAAAGTACATGTCTGACGTAAAACTTGGCAAATTTGAGTCAAAGTCTTACTTAGGTCTTGGCAATTCTGAATCCCTCTACAAAAAGCTTTATTATCGAAAAAAAGTCACAATTCTTAAAATGATTGTCATTAGTTGAAAAATTGTCCACAACTTGTCCGGAAAATTCAATTTCGGCGAAAAGAAAAACTGTTTTTGCATGAAAATTAATGAAAATACATACTGACAAACGATATAATAACTTATGTTCTGGTTTAATTTTTTGAAGTATAGGCACCTTCAAAACAAGGTGCGTGAAGATATATAATGCTTTGAAGCTTATTGTACTCTTACAAAAACTTGTGTTATTTTTTGTGAGAATATATTCAAATCTTTGTTTGGGCAAAAAATATTTGAATTGGGGCACAAAAATTTGCAAAATTACCTTTTCTGAAATTTTTATATTTTGTAGTTTTTTTAATTTTCTATAGCTCTCAAAAATAATTGAAAAACTTTAGATCGGCAAGAAAATCGTAAGTTTTTGTAGTTTTAGTTGAAGAAACCAGAAACTGAGAAAAATTTATTTTCATATAAGATAATTTTTTTTAGAAAATATGGAATTTTAATGGTAAGGAATCCTTAAAAAAGTTCAAATGATTACTCCTTTTTGGAAATATCCCAACGCAGATTGATTTAAAAATAATCTTGGTGAAGAAAAAATGTTGGTTAGAAATTTGTGTTTATTCCGTAATTTCAGTTTCTGATGCCTAAAAGCTGAAAAATTATGTGTGAAAAGGATTGTCTTGTTTGTTACCGTGTTGTACGGTAGGGATATTTGAAAAGCAGATCTTCAAATCAAGAAGAATTGGGAAATTTACTTTTGTGTTGGTTTTGTTACTCAATCCTGAAATCGTGTAACTAGTTTTGTCTCAAATGATATCGTATTGCACTTCCTGATAGGATGTTTTTAGAAAAAGAGTTCAATAATTGTAATGTTAAAGTAAAAAAATCACGTATTTTCGTTTATTCTAAAGTTTGGTGGCCAAAAACTTAAAACCTAAACAACAATGTTACTTTATAATTTCTCTCTCCCCCACACATACACACATGCTTTCCCGTCTTGTCATACCCTTTCATTTCCCAACTTCTATTCCTCAACCTAATTCCATGAGTGCTTTTTATATTTGTTGTTTTGTTTGAAGAAATCAGAAGTGATTGACATTCAAATCCAATATTATTTTTAGTGAAGGATTTCTCGTTACTTTACTAAAAATTTAAACAATACTTGTGTATCAGTAGCACGAATTGTAAGTTATAGAATGAGCTTGACTCATTGCCATGAGTGCGACATATCAAAAATGCAATTATAGTTGAAAAATGGCTCGATGTGCAAGAAATAGGCCAAATAGCGAAAACTTTTTGGCGTTTCTAAGGATCAAAAACGGACCATGAAACTTGCTCGACTCAGACTGGAAAATTTTAGACTGGGGAACTTAGACATATGACAGCTTAGCACATTTTAAGTTCTGGTTTTGATAACTTCACAGCACAGCACAAAATGTCCAACTAATTTTTAATCTGTCCCTAGAAGTGAGAATGAGATTAATGTTCTCCTGTGAAAGGTGCCTGACCACAAAATATTTGCTAGCCTTACTTGCAGATCAGAATGTCTCATTTCGGTGTTTGGCTTCTAATAGGCGTGTAGGTATTGCTGGATCAATATAGTATCTTTCGTTTTCGAATTAATTTTGAAAGGAAGGAGTAGGTCCTCCTCTAGGTGGAACTTAACGCACCAATAATAGACACATGATGACGTAGAGTTAGTTGCAAGGACTGGTATGCCCTTGATACAGTCAGTTTCATAGAAACTCGAAGTGGTCCCCCAACAGTCTCAGTAGGCACACACAATAATCAAATGTTAGCCCCCAGAGGTTTGGGCACTTTCTGCTGCTCCTGAAAAACAAACAGGCAACCGGACAAACTTCACAATTATGTAAATTTGTACGAACTGAATTGATTTGTGAAAAAGTTCAACTCCTTTACAACTTTTGATTAATGACGCATCACCTCTGTATCAAATATCACATTTTAGTCATAACTGCAAGCAAAAACATAGCAGAAAAGCATTAAGCAAAAGCAATACGTGAGCACTATAAGCAACAGCCTCACTTTAATAATAGACTGATCATAAAAAAAAATCTAAAACAACCAGTTACAAGGAGGAATATTGCAGTATAAAAATGTGTAAAATTGAACGGTCCTCTAACACAGGAAGCATGCCAAACAAGTCCAAAGCTTCATCAACAGAAAAGAACAGCCTCAAGCAACAACTTCAGCTGAGAGTGAAAGATTGAAACGCAGTTGGAACAGCAACGCAAAAGTAACTAAGATCTAAGCATATTACGCAAAGCTGTGAAACTCTTGAGGTTACAGAAATAGCAGTCAGATGGAAGTTGCAGTGAACTCATGTTGCTACAGCTAACAAGTGAAGAGTTGCCAACACTTGCTAATGATTCTGCCGTATGGAACTTAATCCTGCCGAAATGAGAAGAGAGGGCAAAAACACACAGAACAGACCCACGTGACACTAAATCTGCTATTAGCACATCAGCAGAGCCTTTTCCTAATCTACTGAGAAAACAGTAAACTTTACGCAATAGAGCAAGGAAGCATCAGTTTGTAAGCCCAAACAAGCAGGATACTAACAATGCTGTCCCGTCTGACTCCGAAGACCCTTATTATTCTTAACCCATTCTGAAAATTGATGAGAGTGAAAAACAGAGAAATCTCGGGGACACTGAGAACAGATGAAGGCTGACAAAATTCAGGTCAATCGAGAAAATAGAACCATAATCGAGGACATGAGACTTAGGGTAGCAGAGCAGAGCAATCTCAACAACCAGTTTTTTTTCAAATCAATAGCCAAGCTGTACCGATTATGAGACATAAAGCTAAACACTTCAAAACAACCAACCATTTGTGGACAGTTGATCCCAAATTGATGGACGTTATAACAACGGCTGGAAAAACAACCTTTACAACGGATTCACGAGTTTTCCGATTTCTTCACCGGACTGTATGTAACATCAAGCCCTGATGTTGCTGAACAAATTGAATTTGCCTAAGATATCAATTGGTAGATTCATAGTTGGTACTATGAAAAGGCACAAATGGTTCAGTTCCCTCAAAGTGACAATTCAAAGCAACAGTGGTCTCTCAGATGCCCAACAGATGGCATACCTCCAATACTCTGTAACACATCAAGCAGTAGATTCCATGAATGTATTCTAATACAATGGTGACTGCTACCATGAAGCCATCGCTAAACTGACCAGCAAGATTGTTAAACCACAGCATATTGTCGCTGCATGCCTTGATCAATTGGAAAAGTGGCCTAAACCCGGATTAGACAAACCAAAGTCTTTTTTGAGCTTCTCATCTTTCTTGAGGAGACTGATGCAAACCTTGCTGCTTCGCAACTTCGAAGCTGATCTCAAGTCCTCAGCCGTAAGGAGAACAGCCAGAGACTAACTGAGCGCTACCATTATAATCAAATGGAATCAACAATCAAGAAGCCAAGGTTTGTTTCAACCTAACCGTACCCATTTGCTGAGTGGATTGACTCCTAGGTAGAAGGGAAAGAGAACATCTCCCACAACAGAATCAGAGAACCAGAGCAAATTACAATTCTTCTAGTGGAGGGCAACGGACGTGTCTTATCAACTCTGCTCACAAAACCACAATCTTGGTCAATGTCCCAAATACTTGGAATAGTCAGTGTATGACCAACACGTTTGAGCGGGGAGGTTCAATAATCTGCCCTAACTGCCTAAGAACTCACAAAAGAGGCCCCTGCTAACCAAAACAAGGTGCCTTGTGGACAGATGCAATGGCTTTCATCACTCTACACACCATAGGACAGATGAAAGGCAGCAGCAACCAAATGCACAACCAAGTGGGAACTAGAATCGATGTCCTCAAAACAATATAATCAGGAAACAAACAAACCAAGGGCAGTCACACCATGGACGTACCTTCATTAAAGAAAACCAACGAGAACCAAAGACAAAGGACGAATTCGAACTACCTTCAACAGATTGAAAACCAGAACAGACAATGTGAATACAACGCTAGTACTTCCCACATGGGAAACGAAGAACAAATGGTTTTGCAGACAGCAAAAGAAGTTTCAGCGCATGTAGTCCAAAAGTAGGCAACTAAAAAACTACATTTGCAGCAAACAATAGGAAAATTATTGGATCAAACCTCACATATATTTGCAGGTAGTACCAGTAGCACTTTTCAACGAAAATATTTGCATTGCAACATAAGCACTGCAGGACAATGGCAGTGATAACACCCAAATAACACAGAAAGTTGCTGATGCATTTCAATTTCAACAACCCAAAGACATAACCCTACCATTAGCTAAACAGCAGATGTCAAGATTGGCATAAAAGCTCTATACAACAGTTGTCCTATGATCTGAATCTCTGTGTACGCAACAACAATGGATAAATTTTGGTTGCCCAGAGGTCAAATTGAAATATTGAGTGAGAACTGTTGAGACCATTCTCACCTCCAAAACAAAGTTATCCCTAAAACCAGGGATCACCGGATAGGAATACTGAACGGAACAGATCCATTCACAGCAACAGTACCTGGAAAGTTCACCACTGGACCAACTGGCACCCCATACGGAGTCAACACTCTGCTTGGTTCGACACTGGCAGGGCTCATTCCTCAGAGATACACAAAGAGAGGGTCGGTCAAACAAACAACACAAGTATAGCACTTTTCAATCACATCAAGAGACAACAAGATGGTCCAGATAAACATTTTCTCCAACTGTTCTGACAATTGATAAATTGAACTTCAATGAGTGTTCTTCCAAGGGACACTTTTCAGATGTCAAAGCAGCTTTGTCCTCACTCAATGAAACTATAAAAAACATTGGTGACAAATTTTAGATTGAAGTTACATTGAAGAAAGACATCATACTCCCTAGCAACTACTTCGTGGCCAAAGTTCAGTACCAAAGGTTGGAGGGGGACAAAAGCTTGAGAAACAACTACAAAAAACAATCACAAATGTTTTGGATAAAAACTAATATCACAACTGCAGAACCAAGTTTCAAACAGTCTGTTTGGTACCTTCTTTATCACGCTGATCAACAAATAGAAGTCAAATAAAATACGCATAGTTGCAAACATAGCTTTAAAGTTTATGGGCATCTCACCTAAAGATGCATTGCTGACCGGGCACGATCTACTTTGTAATCAGTATTGCAGTCTTCTCCGCTTTAGAACGTTCTCAGAAGCAGTCACCGGACATTGAGGCGATGTTCATGCCAATTGCCATTCCACCACAAGTCCATGACAATCTACGTTTTCTGTGGACAAAGAATGGCAACGAGAGGACTTTGAAATGCAATGACTCGACTCTTTTCTGGTGCCACATGTTCACCTTATAGTGCATTCTTTGTTCTGCAGTAGTTTGCAAATGACTACAATCGAGAGCACACAGAGGCGTACATATCAATTATACAGCAGTTCTTACATGGATGTTTTTACCTACCGTTCTGAAGAGGAGGTCGGTAAAAGTGCAGAGGAGAGATTAAAACTGTTTTTCAGACAGGAGGATTCAGATTGACAAATTTCCTAAGCAACAAACCAACCACATTATTAAACTTACTAGAAGAAAACAAGGCAGAAATGCAAAACAAAGAATACTTGGTCAGGAGTGGAAGCCCAAGATGGAAAAACTGACGTTTGCAAATCCCAAGTTTCTCTACACAGGACAACAACTGACTCAGAGGAAGGTGCTATCAAAAAAAATAGTTTCCCAGTTTGATCCAGCTGGACTACAATCCAGTTTCATCGTTTGTCATCAAAATTAGATGCATCTTTAAAGAGGAGAGAAACTTAGATCAACCAGTGTCAGAATGCCTCCAGAGGAGGAATACGCCAGCGTCACTTCTATCCAAATTCCAAGATAGTGATTCGCAACACAAACGGAACTCATTAACTTCACAAATTCACTGGCGCCTCAATGACTGCAATTGCTGCCTTGTGTATGTGAGGGCAACCAGCGCTGATGAATCTTCCACATCACCAAATGTTATCAGCAAGACTGAAGTAGCACCGGTCAAGCAGCTGAGCATTCCAAAATTGGACTTTGAAGCCGACACGCTTTTAGCAGAAGTTACTGGGTTCTGTGTGAGCAAAATGACAACGATCATATGTTGAAATCACTTTTTGACCGACAGAACTGCTACAATTGCATGGATCCAATCCAAGCAGAGACAAAAAAATACATTGCGAACAGATTGAGGAAAATTAATGAGAATTTTTACCCAGAAAATTGCGGACACATCCCTTGAAATATCGAACGCGCTGACCACGGAACACAAACCCTCCCCCATCAGACAATCCAAAGCTGTGGCTTGAACCACCGGCTTTTCTAAATACACTTAAAGGTTCCTGGAAATTCGACGAGGACAGTGATCACACACATGCGCTACTCAAGCGAAATAATTTTAGACGACTGTCATTGACGTTGAAAAGTTTTTCAACATGGAATTCTGAACAAAATGACAAAACGAATTGCCTGAGACCTCCAAGATGGACAATTTTGCATCAGATGAGATCAATGCAAGGAACTTTCATCAAGATGTCCCAATACAAATTTTTTTCTGAGTTTCTTCACTGCAGAAGTGAGGTAATCTTGAGAAAAAAATACAAAATGATGCCTTTCAATAATTTTTTTGATAATGACGGACTCTTGCGTGTAGGAAGAAAACTTAGCAAGAATCCACTAATCTAGCGAAGCATTTGCTTGTTCTCTAAAGCAGGAACAATGTTACAAGAGTGCTGATTGCAAGTGCACACCATGACAGTGGACATCAGGGTTTGGAACATGTGAAGGCTCACCTGCAACAGACTTTCCTGATGATTGGGTTCAGAAAAGCGCTGAGAACTCCGGGAAACACTGTCTCATTCGAGGGCAGACAACGTCAGACCGAAGATGACCAAGGTGGTTGAATTCAGATTTTCAGATGCAATCAGGCAATACGTTTTCGTCAATACAGCAATGGACATGTTTGGACCATTCTACATTGAGTACAGGAGAGAGGACACCCGGATGCAGTGCGTCTGTTTGTTCAAATACCTGGTCACCTGAGTTGTCATGCTCAAACAATTTATTTCTCAAGCCCCACTCGAAATTTGTATCACGACGTGGATACCTTGACCTCATTGCGAGTGACAATGGCAGAAACTTTATTGGAGCCAACCAAGCAATGATGATAAAATTCAAGAGGAACTACCAACCAGACAACGAGTATATAGGACTGCAACTGACTCAACAGAACATTCAGTGAACTTACAACTCACCATTGGCACCTCACAATGGAGGACTCCTGGAGAGGTTGATAGAGCCGCGAAGAAGAGTCTACCAGTATTGCTGGGCAGTCGAAACAAACACTCTCAGTTTTCCAGATAGTTATGGCACAAGCCGATGCAATTTTGAACTCTCGGACCTTAGCTCATTCGAGCTGCAGCATCTTAGACGAGGGATCACTTACGCCTAGTCAGTTCCTTCTTTGTGAATCTCATATGTGTATGAAACCACTTGAGAACAACCACCAGCCGTTCTCCACTAAGAACTTCAAGTTGACGCCGGCATGACTTAATCACTACTGGAGCAGGCTGCTAAAGGAAAATGTTTTTGAGCTCATCAAGAGAGCGAAATGCCAAAAATCAATTGATGAGCTGGACGAAATTGAATATGTGTGCGTGCTCAAGGACTTCACACAACAAGTGACCTGCTCTTTTTGGGAAGATTGCGAAAGCCCACAGAGGTTCGCATGAAATAACAAGGAGCTTTGACATCCGGACGGCTATAGGAATAGTCCAACGACCAGCAGTAACCCTAAGCCGTTTGTTCCCACGATTGTCAAGTGCTCCGGAGTGTCAGTGAAACAAGTTTATTGAAAGTCAAATAAACCTCTAAATCTAAAAAAAAATGTGTGCTATATTTAATTGTGTTTAGGTTTTCATCTCAATTGTTGGGTTTTTTTCCGGGAGTGTCAAGTAACCAAATTCCTTTATACTTTCTCTCCTTCTTAGACATTTTCCTCCCCGCACATGCATTTCAAATCCTTTCAAACCCTTTCATTTCCAGTCCCCAAACCTATCTACCTTGAAGCTCTTTATATTTGTTAATTTTTTAGAAAAGACCAAAAGTAGTTGACATTCACTTCCTATTTTGTTTATAGCAGGGGATTTCCCGTTCTTCACTGTTACTTGTTTGCCAATGGAGCGATTTTTGATGTATATATAGGCAGCTTGATTTGCTATCATGAGTGCGACTTCCAGAAACAAAAATAAAATTGAAATGTTGTCTTGGTATGAAAGGCATAAGCTGAAGAAAATAAAAAAAATGTTTTGCACCTGCTGATAGGGTGTTTTTAGGTAAACAGTTCAACTTTTGTAAAATTTAATGTTGAAAAAAACTACATATTTTTGCTTGTCCATTATTTTGGTTGCCGAAAACTGAAAACCTAAACAATTTTTGTGCTCTGAACGCGGCAGCATACTAGAATCCGATTTATTTAATGTAAATTCGATTGGCGAGAGTATTAAACGAGAAAAAATATCCGAGTGTTTTATTTTAAATCTACAAAAACCACAAAAAAACAACTTTTCTCGTTTTCACCCAAGTGATATAAGGAACATTCCACCTTTCAAATTTCATCAAAAAAAACCCAAAATCATGAAATATTTTGTCCCAGATCGATCAAGACTAACCCATCATCTTTACGAAGCTATCACAACTAACCAAATTTTGCTCAATGTACACAATCTTATCTTAATTTTTTGTCGACTTCTTGATATGATAATCAAAATTCTCTCCAATTATTAATACGCTTTATTCGATTATGGTCGATTTTCATTACAGTTCCTCGCATTTCTCTCAGTTGTCCAAATGCGACCAAGTTTTGTCAAAAAGCACTCATATTACACCCTTTACTTTGGAAACATTTCATTCCAAGTTGTTTCGAAAACATGTTTTTCAAAATCAGTTTGTTTCAAACAACTTTGAAAAAACATTGCTACTGCGCAAAGATTACAAAAAAACTCAAATTTTTGTCCGATGATTCAATTAAAATTGAGGGTTTCTCTCTATTATGAAATTTTTTGTGTTAAAATTCGAACCAAGTTAAAATTAAAATAACCTCTGATTATACGAAGTGCAATGCACACTGTGTGTTCCTAGACCGAAATTACAGTGTCTTGGATTTGGTTCGGGGCACAATAGTATGATCAGAGGTCAATTCGGTCTGGAGATGGTATTATCAGAGGTCACTTCGGTCTGGGGATGGTATAATCAGAGGTCACTTCTTGATGGAATTAGTCTTATCAGAGGCGGATTCAGGCGCATATTATTCTGATCAGAGAAGATTTTGATCAAAATTGGGTCTGATCAGAGACCAATTAGAGCGAAACTTTTTTCTTTTGAATTTTTGTTTTTTTTACAGAGAGACGTTGGCTCTGCCAAGAGGCAACAAAAAGCAGCATTATGATCACAGACACATCTAGAGTCTGATGACTTTGATCACAGACAAAAAGGTCAAGCTGACAGAAAAAGCCGGTCCCCTTAAAAGAAGTTTTGGTTAACTGTAGAACACTACGTTTTATATGGAAAGCTGTCTAAATCCCTTCATTGAATTCGAAAAATGCACTTATGGTATACGAACGAAACAAAATTTATTCTCAGCAGTTCTGTTTTTTCTTTAGCAATACTTCAAGAATGGTCTTTTCTTTAGATGAGTTTAATAATGCAAACATCAATTTTTTAAAATTAATATATCATAACAAAACTAAAGGAACTCGATCATAGGGAAAACTTTTCCTGATCAGACTTTTTCGAGCGCAATTGAGTCTGATCAGAGGTGATTTCGAGCGCACAATAGTCTGATCAGGAGTGAATTTGAGTGCAAAATCGTCTGGACGATGGTCTGGGCTATGGTTGCACAATCGTCTGGACAATGGTCTGATTTCGGTTTGATCAGAGGTCATTTCCGCTTCGAAAGGTTTGATCAGAGACAATTTCGAACACACTTCGAACGCACACGGGGTTTCGAGCGCGCTTTAGTCTGATCAGAGGATACCGTGGTCTGGGATGGTCTGATCAGAGGTAACTTTCGTCTGGAATGGTCTGATCAGAAGTCACTTCCGGATGGCGCCTCAACCTGGGACTCATTGAGTAATTTATTTTTTAAAAAAACTAGTCAATTAGGAACGAAATGAGACTGCAACTGTGTTGACTTTAAATTCTACATTTTGGATTGCGACTGAAACCCACGTCGGCAAAATTGACTATCACCCAGAAAAACTAAGTAAGCATATGAAAAAAAACTAAATGGAAATACCTTAATTGGTCGCTACGAAGGTTTTAGCCAACAAGCAAAAATTGAGAAACTTTCCTGACGCTTATTTCTGACTGGTCGTCTGTAAAAGCTATGTTATTCATACAATATTTTTCAAACAAAATTTTTTCCATTTCCGATTCTCTAAGATTGTGTCAGGCATGCAATGAGACAAAAATTTTATCGTTTGAAATTTAGATTGAAATTTTTGGACCTAAAGGTGGGAAAATAAATTTGCAAGATGTTAATGTTGTAATACGTTTTTACAGTGATCGACGGTGAGTTCAGTGGGAGAATTTCTGTTTTGTCTTCCAAGGTTATGAGCTCAGTGTCACCGAAGAACGGGCAAATTCGCGCTTTCTCGTAGTTTTGATTTCAAGATCTATCAACCGTGAAATTAGCTTGCCTAGAAACTATTTTATCGTATGCACCTGACTTTGGTTTGTTCTTCCAGAAAGAGATCGATGGCTGACTTTTAACGAAACAAATAAACTATAAAAGTTTTCCTCTTTACTAAAAACTAAGTTGTCAACACTGAACTCTCAATTGAAAGTTTCTCACATCAAGCATCTCAGCCGATTTGACACTTAATGTGAAATTTTTCCACTGAAGGTAAGGAAAACTGCCCGTAAAAATTGGAAAATTCTATTGTAATTGACTTTTATTTCTTAATGAAATAGTGAAATACCTGATTTTGGAGTTTTTGTTTAGATTTTTGCTGTGCTAACTTGCGAATACTAATGGATAATTGATACCAAGTATGTGAAACCGAACATTCGCATCTCTAACCTTTTCACCCAAGTTAAATGATGATATAGCTGTTATCAGGTAAAGAAAAGTGCGTCTGCTAGGTAACCGACCACTGATTCTCAGATCCCGCACAGTCTTTTCAGTTGTTTATTGCTGCCAGCAAAACACCAGAAAACTCTGTGCCTCAAAAACAAATGTAGACTCTTACCACAATAGGAAAAAAAACAAAGTTTACACCTTTCAGACTATGAGGTGGTTACAAACTAACCTATCAACCTATTTAAGACAAAGGTTTTGGATTTTACAGGCGTTGAAGGAAATGAAATTCCTCTGTTGTGATTCTGATGATGATACTAATGAGCAGGAACGGAATCATGAACAAATTGATGATGATGAGTGGGAAGATTGCAACATTATATGTTTGCTGGTGTAGGAATAGAAATCACAATTGATATAGGTTTTGGTAGCAAAAAAAATGACTACAGCTTGCATTTGTTAAAGAATCTTGCGATGCTAATTTGATGGTAGAATTTAAAAATTAGAAAAAGAGCGTTGAAAGACACATCATTGAAGTCATCCCTTGCCAGCTAGGGAAAAATTATAAAATTGTTGACCTTTGTAAATGTCGACTCAGAATACAATAATTATAATAATCTACACGACATATGAAAATAAAAATTCTTCGGAACCGTCCATTAAGTCTCAGAAACCAGCATAGCGTATACAAACCCAATTAAAGATGGAGCCAAGTCAGACAAAAATAATGAGAGCGGGGATAATAAGAAGAGCCAAAGAGATGAAAGTAAAAATTATAATTTTTACTTTCATCTCTTAAGAGGAGACATTTAAGCGGAATGCTTCGTCATAAAGTGACAGCTACCAGCCAGTTTTTCGTCAATTTTTTATGAGTAATTTACTTTTATTCGTTGAAAGATATATGGCATTGTATAGCACTCAGGTATGGCCTAAAAAATTTGTTGACAGATCTTTCTTCTCAATCTGTTTCTATGCGAAGATGTCAATGTGAATTTTCTCGTATGAGTTATCTCTTCAAGTATGACATCTATCCAATATGTGAATTGTAGTTTTTCTAGTACTTTTTTCAAGATTTCCTAAAATCAATGTCGCTAAACATTTATATTTGCAAAATTTTGTGAAAAAAAAACATTTTATTGTCAAAATAGTATAAATTTAGTGAAGATTTAATTGCGTTATCAATTTCTTCATTTGACTGTCCTGCTATAAATTCTGCTGAGAAAGCAAATTTGCAAAACCAATTTTGTTGTTAAACGAGAAAAGAAATAATTTGGTAACTAATTTTATTTGAAGCTTGTATTTTTGCAAAATCGTATTTGATTAAGAGATAAAAAATGAGTTTTATTTTGAAATAACTACAGTTAAAAGGTTTTTCTGCCAAAAATGGTGTCCCAAAATATGAAATTCTTGAAAGTCATTTGAAAAATAAGTCAAATTTAGTCTTAAGTTTCTGTAAAAACTGCGTAGTTGGAAAAGATATTTGGATCGAAAACATCATTTTTAATGTTGTTTCGGTTAAAAAATACAATAAACAATAGAATGTTTTCGAGATTCGGAAAAGCTTTGTGTGGTGAAAATAGCCAAAATTATTTTTCTTTGTTTTAAAGGACGCATCGTTATAATATTGAAATCTTCTCAAATTAGTTTTCATAGTAAAGATTTTTAATGACAAACGTATCTTATTCAAAATTGCTTTTTTTCATGTCATTTTAAACTTAGATTGATTTCAGAAAGTATGTTTTACTGCAAAAATCCGTTTTTATTATGCTTTTTGGCAGACTAATTTGAAAGGAAAGTTTTTTCATTCAATTGTACGTTTTTTTATTGTGCAATATTGCAATATAAATTATCAATTAAGATAAAAAAACTGATTTTAATACAATTTGTCAAAAAAGCCTTTAAACGGATATGCTTACAAAATCTTGTTTAGCAGGACGCTTTAGTGGAAAAAACACAACAATTTAGTTACCCAATATTGGCGTTATCTTTTTTTCAAAAATTTCACCTTTTTTATGTAAGTTTCTTGAAAAATGAATATGCAGAACCTATTTTTGAGGCAAGAGAAAAAATAACTGAAGTTTTTTTATTTGATAGATGTGTATTTTTATGGTGCGGAAAATTTAAAAATATCTATATTCGCAATGTTAAAATTTACTGTAAAATTTGCTATCTAGAAAAATTGTTTTATAAAACATTGCAATGTTTTGAAAATTACAATGGTCAAGATTGTTTTTTTCAAACAATATTAAAATTGAAAAGTTTTGCTAAACAAAAATATGGTTTGAGAATCTAACTTTTCGGAAAATATGTTATAAAAAAGTCACTTTTAATTCAGTTTTCAAAAACTTTGTTTTTTCAATATAATTCTTGTGAAATAAAAATTTTTCCTGAAGAGTAAAAAAAATTGGTAAATTTAAATTGACGCAGGTAAGCTACACTGTTGCTAAGATACGTACTTTAACGTGAGTTCAGGTAAAACTTACCTTAAGTTTGTTAGGGTTAATTTATCTTAAATTACCTTAAAATTTTTGTAACTGTCTGCTGTACATATTTGCACATTCCAAAGAACATTACCAAACAAGATGTTGAGGTTGGCTAAAAACGTTTCTGTTTCACATCAGCAAAAGAAACAGTTTAGGCTAGAAAACAACAAAAAAGACATTTCAAATGCAAAAAAAAACGTTTTTGCTTTACTTGAACTCATTTTTAGTTTAAAAAAAATTTCACTCATTTGAAAAAGTCTTTTTAACAAGTCAGCTTAAAGTGGCTCACATACTCTTTTCGATATAAAATCAACTTATAGACGTATTCTAAAATGCAATGAGCAAAAAAAGGTCACGAGGTACCTACATTTTTAAAGCAAAACCGAGTTTTGTTTCATTCAGTGAAGCTAAATAATTGTTATTCTCAATTCACTCCTTTACCACTATTAATTTCAGTAAAAAACACTTTTGATTCATTTGTCCTCTGCTCTCCTTAATTGCAATTAGATGACCTACTACCCTGCTAAAATTATCAGTTGCCTTAACTGAGGGGAAGAATAAGTAATCAGAATGTACTGACGGCTCTTTTCAAATGCTTTCTTCAAATTTTGCGCAATTAAACAAACAACTTTGTTCTTGTTTTCTTGAATCCGTTTTTGTTGGTCATACATCAACAAAATTAGCTTCCAAAGCCACAAAGAATAGTTTTTGTTGCACATGAAGACATTTTTAGTCTTCATTGGGGGTGAATTTAAGATGAAATTCAGTTGTTATTTCAGGTTTTTCAACTTAACGTTCACCGTAATTTTCGCAAGTTTTTCAGGTGATGTTTAAAATATGTATTTCAAATTTTCAAGTGTGTTTTTTAGGTAAATTTGAGGTGTGTTTAGATAAAAGTCGAGGTTGTGACCCCGTTTTTTCTGGTGTTTTTCAGGTAAAGATGAAGCAAGTTCAGGTTAGATCAAGTAAAGCAAAACCACCTGAATGTTGAAGGTAAGTTAAGGTGTAAAATTAGCTGAACAATAATATATGTGAATTTAGCCTTTTAATAATTCTTTAACATTTCGTGGGTTTTTGTAATTGTTTTTGTTTTGCCAAATCAATAGTATCAATATGCAGTTTTTACGAAATGCCCAGAAAAAATTTGATGTCACTTCAAATTTCGGTAGAAACTTTTTTTCTCTTTCCCTTTTCTTTCGAAGGTATTGTCTTTTATTAATTGATGCCAATTTCAATACGCAATCTTCTCAGAAACAAACTTTTAGGAGAAGGTTTGCTAAAACCAATTTAGTGAAAAACTATATCTTTTTGAGATAGTGAAAACTTAATAATAATTAAAACTTTGGTTACTGCGTAATCGCAGTAGAACAGCATTAGACGCAGCATTCTCTACATTTCAGTCTGTTTTTTTTGAGCAGCATTGCTCTTTTTTGGTGACTAGAGCCAGTTTTTTGCGTCTGAAACTGTCACGTGGTACCATCATTGCAGCCATCATTGGAGAGCGAAAACTTGCATATTTAAAAAAAGCACTCTCAAAATTGACTTTCTTATACTATTTTTAAGTAGGACATTTTTCGGAAATTTATCATCATCTATTTTTAAAATAATAGTTGTTCCTGAAAAGAAATTTGAGAAAAAAAAGCATAAAAAACCTGATTACTTGTTTTAAAAATGCATTTTTCAGAATAACACATATTGGAAAAAATCAAATTTCAAAGAAAAACTCAAGTAGTTTTCTTCAACAGTTTTTTCTGAAAAGCGTATTTTCAAAACAAATTTTAAAGGTCAATGTAATATTAAAGGTCAATTTGTAATGAAAATAAGTATTAATGCAAAAAGTTTGCACAAAACTCAATTTTGCGTACATTCAGTTATCAAAATTCAAAATTTTCATGGCCGTTAGATTTTGCAAAAGATTTTTGTTCCATATTTGTTATACTCCAGTCTTTGCTGAGCGAAGTCTCCCTAATTAAAACACAAATCATTCCTTTTAAATAAGATTCTCAGTTTTTAATTAAATAGTTCGACGGCAATTTTTGGTTCACAACCTCATCTATGACTAACCTAGCTCTTTTTCTGCTGAAGTTGTTGCCATTTCTTTTGTGTACATGCTAAAACAACATCAGGGAACTTGGAAATCGAATAGGAGTCCCCTATAGCAGCCAATACAACCGGGGGTACAGATAAACGGAACAGCCAAACAATAGAAAACTGGAGAAAAACTGAGATTCAGCTATAGAAAAGTCTAAAAGCTGACAATTTTAGGGACCGATATTTGATTTTAAAATAAGAGAGAACCAGATAAAATATTGACAAAGTTTGTCACTAATTGAATTTCTATTCGCAAGTTCAGCGAGTGATGTTTTGTTTTCGTCTTTGGTCTGAACACCATTGGCAATTCATTGAACATAATAATAAGAAAGAAATATGTGTTTGCGGAGATTCTCTGAAACAACAGAAGAGATAAAGAATTATAGGAAAATTTCGTCGCAGTAAAAAGTTAACGTTATTGTCAATGCCTTAATTTACAAATAATATAGAGTAACCTAACAAGCTTTAAAATACATTTTTCAGTGTGTTCCGAAGTTAAATTACATAATTTTAAACTGAATAAAATGTACTAGTTGTTTGAACCCCCTCACCTGTTTTACAACCCAAATAAGTACAATTCATTCTAATGCTAATGCTGAAAAACCGAGCACGACTACCCAATATATGTGTAATACCCTCCCGGGTTGACCAAACTTACTTACCATAAAACGGACCATATATGGTCCATAAAAGTCCATACAAATTTCCGTTTTATGATCTTGCTATGGTTAGTAAGTTTCCATATATGGTCCGTTTTATGGATAATAAGTTTTTCTACGAGAGTTTTATTTTTTCCTACTATGGTAATATATGAATGAAAGAGAGGGCCCTGCCATATATGATCCGTTTTATGGTTAGTAAGTTTCCATGAATGGTCCGTTTTATGGTTAGTAAGTTTCCATATATGGTCTGTTTTATGGTTAGTAAGTTTCCATATATGGTCCGTTTAATGGTTAGTAAGTTTACATATATGGTCCGTTCTATGGTTAGTAAGTTTTCATATATGGCCCGTTTTATATACGAATCATATATGGCAGGGCCCTCTCCTTCATTCATATATTACCATAGTAGGAAAAAATAATGCTCTCGTAGAAAAACTTATTTTCCATAAAACGGACCATATATGCTATTAACCATAGCAAGCTCATAAAAGGTAAATTTTATGGACTTTTATGGACCATATATGGCCCGTTTTATGTTTAGTAAGTTTGTCTGGTCATAGGACGTTTCGAGAGCTGAAATAGGTAAGTACGGTACCATAAAATTAAACTACGGAATTTTGAAATTTTATGCACAAAAACGTTGTTTTGGAACTGCTTGTAGACCTTTGGTCTTCTTCTCAGCCAAACTCAAAAATTTTTATGGTCGTTGTATGTTTAGTAAGTTTCCATAAAATCCATATATGGCGTTTTATGATTAGTAAGTTTCTTTTATGGTGGTCAACCCGGGCTATACTTAATACCCTATACCCTACTACTCTATACCCTATACTTAAAAAGGATAAATTTCGGCAGTTTGAAAAACTTTTACTTTGAGCAAGAGGGCTTTCAGCAATAGCAGCCGTACAACAAGCGAAAGTAATCATAAGCCAATGCAGCAAGGTTTGAAGACAGTTGAAGACATTTCACTGAGGGATAGATTTACGTAATAGGTCTAAGATGTGAAAATATCAAAGTTGCAAGCCTGATAGTTCAGCCAAAGACACGGTCAAAAACTTCCAATTTAAGATGGGAACTCAAGCAAAACAAATTTATTCAAACTTTATAATACATGCAGCAAAGATGGCATGAGGATTATCTAAAAACTTTAGCTTTTGAAAAAGAAACAGCGCAAGTAGTGCTTACCTTCAGAGCGTAAGAACGAACAAAATGAGCGCATCTTTTAAGGTCAAACCAAACTGAAGAAAAACAACCCTAGTTGAGAAACCTGCGGTTAGAAAACGTAAGAAACCGTCAGTATCGTCGTTATTTTTCTAGCCAAAAACGACGAAAGCTCTTACGTCGGTGTCGTCGTTTTTAGACGTAACACAGATTCGGGATCGAAGTTTTTTCATCGCAAGCGAGATTCGGTATCGTCGTTTATTAAATGTAAGAAAGCATCGGTATCGTCGTTTATTAAATGTAAGAAAGCATCGGTATCGTCGTCTATTAAATGTAAGAAAGCATCGGTATCGTCGGTTTTCAAACGTAAGAAAGCATCGGTGTCGTCGGTTTTTAAACGTAAGAAAGCATCGGTATCTAGAAATTTCAGATTTTTAGAAAGGGCTGCGCCTGAAACAAATTATATTTAAGCACTACTGTACCAAACGCTAGCAATTAAGGAAACGTGTTTACGATATGAGCATTTTCAGGATGGTTTTGATGAGTCAGCAGAAACTACAACAAACAAAATTCATTACATCAGAAAAAGAAATAATAAGCCTGAAAAAAATCAACAACTGATTTGATAGAAAAACAAAACACAAAAAAGGCACGCAAAAAGTAAGACCACAAACAGAGCAAATTAGCACTTGCGAAATCTTACAAATGCTTCAGAGTTAGAACACAGAGGAGAAAATACCGGGAAAACAACAACTAGCTTCAAACCAGACAGCAACACTACATCATTAGTATAAAGCGCTAACTAAGCTATAGAGAGTTCAGGCCTTGCAACCAGCCACAATGAAGCGGAACACCAGTTCTCAGTTGTTCAATGCAATAACGTTTGAAAAAACAGTCAATACTCCTCTAATTACTTGCAGCAACATATCATTAAGTTATCAGACAAGTTATAGAAGGTAAAATTCGTTATCAAAGTTGGATTGCAATGAGTTTTCTCTCCTAGCAACAATCAAAAAATCTAAACCACCCAATATTTAAAATTCGGAAAAAATTTACTTTTTGTTGCAAGAGAATGAACCGTTCTTGAAATATTCAGCATTATACGCCTCAAAAACTCCAATTTCACTAATTTAAATCTGACAAAATGCGCTGAAGAATGAAAGAAAAGAGCAGAAAGCAGAGTAAAAAAAAGCACTGATAGACTGCAACATGAAAATTCTGCAGAAATGAACAAAACACAACCAGAGGTGCAGACAGAACACGAAGAGCAATCATTCAGTTTAGATCCAGAACTTGAGAACTTGAAACAAACAACGTCAGTTTAGGAAAAAAAACCTGCTGAAAAACCAGAGGTAAAAAAAAAGAAATTGCAAATGTAACATGTTCAGAATAGATAAAGCAGTACCATCAGTACCATTGGTATTTAAATTAGGCAACCTGAAATATTGCACACTGAAAACTTTTCTAATGTTAGAGTTAATGTTCATGTAATACTAGACAATTCATTTTTTGCCAAACACAATGTTAATAATTGTTTAACAAAATGCTACTTTAGGAGCTTCGGATGAGCACTAGAAATTCACAAATTTAAACCAAGTACTTAAGTGCTGTAAAAAAATATGGAGTCGTCACACAAAAACAACAAATTCTTCAACCAAACAATTAAGCTGTGATCCCTGAACAGTTTGAATTATTTTGGGACCTCGGTGGTGTTATAATGCTGACTAAAATCATTTAAAAACTGTAAAAATTGCTAACGTAAAGTTGAGTATATCAAAATATATCGTATCTATGCATTGTAGTATTACGAGAGCCGTTACAAATGAACGGATAATTAATCCGGCATTAGAGCGAACGTAGTTAGGCGCTAATTAACCATTCTTTCGCCGCGCGCTAAATAAACTAACGCTTGTTAAGACTACCAGTACACAAGTATTTAAACAACTCAGTTCGACTTATTTAAATAACACAACTTTAGGCCTGGATCTCCTCGCTTATATCCAGGACAGAAAATGTACGTTGTTGAACGTAGGCGGCCTGTAAAACCACAGTTTTTTTTATTTAAATTACTTCTGCTTTTGACAGTTGCAATGCAGATCTTTCCCCCCAAGTTCAATAAAGATGAGGCAGATTGCTTCAGGGAAAAAGACAATAGAGTCTCATAAAAAGCCCCCAAGAAAACCACAATTGTTGCGGTTTTAGAAGAGGGGAAAAGCAAAAAACAGGCGCCTACGAAATCAATAATTGATGCTATCAGCTTTTTAGATTTTTATTATTTTTTTGAAGTTTCAATAAATTTTCCGTGAGATAAAAAAGAGTTAATTCTCTTGCCTTCTCGGCCAATAGGAAAATTAAGAAGCACCTCACTATGAACGTGAGTTTGTGATTCGCTCCCTGCGGCCCAAACGGAGCTGAGAGGAATTTATTGTTTCTCTCAGCGAAGTGGGACGGAATAAAATTAGAGAGACAGAAACAATTTCTAGAGATCAGCAGCAGACAACTGCTTTCTTTTTTTCAATAAATAACTTGAAAATTTCAACAAGAAGATAATCGAATTAATTTGTTTAAAGAACTTAAATATCTATTTCTGTTTTTTTTTGCCGTCACGAACTGAACAACTATACATCCGAACGATCGCCTTGCAGCTCATCTTGATTTCACCACTACATAACTGGTAATTAGCAAACTGTAATTTTATATTTACTCTTTTATAAATTAAACACTTTCAGCCCCCCAACTATTTTAAATTGAGACTTATAGCACAGACAGGTCTTAGGCATATATCTTTGCCTTCGATTTGTTATATTTTTTGTCAAGTTTGACTGGCATACATAAAGAGATCCCGTATTGTGTGATCTGTAGCAGCCCAGCCAAATTTGATAGCTTTTATGTGACTAATAGAGTTAGATCTTCAAGAAATAAGCCGAGCAAATCAGTGTGAATATAACCTGATAACAAACTGGCTATTTTTAGTACTTTTTCTGCCCAGAAATGACTCCATCAGAGAAACCTTATCCTGGAAATAAAACATTTTTTTTCCTGGCTCCAAAAACTTGTTCAGACCAGGCTAATCTAGCCCGCCTTAAATTAGAAATAATGAGAATATGTATTCTGCCGGAATTGAAGCAGCTGATTCAAAAACAACACGAGTACTCCCAATAACAAGCAACATTACACCAGACGAAATTTTAATTGACTTATTTGAAAAGAGAAAAAAAAGGTTTTCAACAAAAACTTTAGAAACAAAATATTTTGAAAAACAATAATAATAAACAGCAACATAAAAATCCAAGTGGACTTACCGCAGTTATTCAGTATAGCACCACTATGTAGGAAGACGTTACTTCAAGTAAAAATTGAGTTCAACCCCTAACTGGAGAAAAAACCGATAATTTACATAAAATGTAATTTTTAGAATTGACTTGCAAAAATTGTATAACAAATTTGAAAAACGAATTCAACAGCGTAACTGATGCTGAAAAACCTGATATAGATATAGCGAACAGAAAAATTTTCTAAATGATAAAGTTGTACAAGCAACATTTAACAAAGACAGTCAATTGTTCACTGAAACTGTTTTACGACAAACCTAGACCCTATTAAAAAAAATGCTATCAGCAACTAAAAACCAATCCGAGAAGATGAAGCAAGGAAAACAAAAAGTCCATCTGACAGACCGCACTCCTTGATAAATTACCAAGGGACCAATCAATGCCCAACAAAGAAAAAATGAAAAAAATTAGAATTTTTAGCCAGTTTTTTGTTAATTTTTGCGAAACTCAGATTTGATGTTATAACCAATACAGACCTGAAACTAGGTCTGTATTAGACCCCGAAAGCAGGTGTCTCAATCTACTCTAAAGAGCTGCCAACCCCGGTTCACTTGAGTTTTGAGCTACATATTGAACTAGAATTATTGGTTTTTCTCCTCTAATGAAAACACAAGCCCAATCAATGTACGCCTAAAACTCTTGTCGCTCAAAAAAATTGAGGCCGGCTTTGAATTCGGATATAATTCTGAGAGTAAGCTACTTTTTCAAACGTTAACCTGAATACCAACTTCCCCATATCCAACATGAATGATGATGCTCCAAACTCCTTCGCATGAAAAAATAACATAATTAGATTGTTCTCGCGCGCCCTAAAATTTCTTCCATTTTGCCCATCCGTACTTTGCATGATTTTAGTTCAATCCGGGAAAAACATACAAAAATCATTTTTTCGCCTTGAACAACGAATTCCAGCCTAACACAAGAAATTGCTGTATATCCACCAACTAGATTGAAATTGTCTCCAACAAATTTCCAAATGAAAAAATAAAGAATTTTTTAGACTTCAAGATAGCTGAAAGAATTACTCCAAAAATGGCAAAAAAAAACTAAGTTATTAGAAGTACCAACGATTCCGAAAACAACTAAACAAGCAAAATGCCCGATTTCTTTTATTCAGTTATTCCGAAATTACGTTCCTAACCTATGATTGAAGACGCTGCCTTTCCTTAAACCTTTATAGAGTGACTAATTATACTCAATATTGAAAAAAAACTGAAATCAAACGCCCGAAGTAAAACAAACACCCCTTTGAACCAAAATTGTATAAACAGACAATTATTTTTCAGTTTATTTATATACCCGGTGGAATTAACTTTGCCTCTAGTTGACACTCAATGAGAGAAAACCATATGTCTGCAACATTGTGTTTAAGACTCCCTGGCCAAAACCAGTTAGGAAATTTGAATTATATGCAGAAGAAGAAAACCCTCATACAGGAATCAATGCTATGCTCGGTAAATGAAACTCTGCAAATGACATAATAAAAAAAGATCGAAAAGCCAAAAAAAACGCGGATTCTCAATGCGATTTTAAAAACGAAAGCTGAACGTAAAATTTTTTGAAGCTGAAGGGAACTATAGGTTAGAAAATCGTTTCTAGTTAAACACCGCAGATTGTATTTTTTTACTACAGGAGATTCGGGATTTAAGCAAATATATCGAGCAGAATGGACAAGTCAAAGAACAAAACACAAGGAGGACACTGGAGCTTTTCTCAATTGCTCTCAGCATAACATCCGGCGACCTCATATAAAGTACTTGTCAACAACACTAAAAAATTTTAAGCAGTTAAACAGAAATAAGATCTCTGACAATGTGGTTCACTTAAACGTCTACAATAATAAAGGGAAAATTTTTTAACAGTTCTGCAATTCTTCGCTTCTGTGGAAAGAAATATGTCGTGGTCGATAACACGGGTCAAAGAATTCAATAAGTTGAATTTTAAATCAAATTTTGAACTGAAAATAAACAAAAATTAGCTTGTATTTATAGTGGTTATCTATGCAAAAATATACAGAGAAAATTTAGATTAGCTAAAAATATTTTACATGATTGGCATGTGAATAGATCTTAACTCCGAATCCCGGAGGTGGTTTTCTATTTTTATCAACATTTCATGAGAATCATATATGGCTTGGGTACAATCGAGTTCATTAGTTGGAGGTCGGTGGATGTTAAAATCAGGTTTCTGTTGGAGGGAGAATTTACTTCTGACATATGATTGATAGGTCAATAAGATAATGATCGCGCCAAAACAAAATTAGAATTGAGTTTAGTTTTGTGGCCGGCCATTACTTATCGACACAGCAATAAAGTTCGTTAGGTAAGTTCTTCTTTCGTTCTTTGAAACTTTAATAAAGAAAAATTCTAAGTTTCTTGATGTTTCTTTGAAACCATCACATCCTCCCTCCTTTTTTAAGCAAGTTTGTGGGTATAGGTTCTCCAAATCTGTCGGGTTGTTTATTGTTTCATGTTGATGTTCGTGAAGGCTCTGAGGTTTTGGGTTGTTGGTGCTCTGCAGATGATGTGGCCGCAGAAGCTTCATCTTGAAGTGAAGGTCCCACATCTGTGCTCTGAAGTTGTTGTTCTGATTGAGATATGGGTCCCCTCCACTGCTGGTTCAGTTTTCACATTGTCCTCGTCTAATCTCGCAATTTGGTTGTCGCTCACTAGAATAGTCCTTGCTGAGATTTCGGGCTGTATGAAAGATGTGTTCAAGCCCTTCCTGATGATGAAGGTAGCAGGAACTGTCTTTGTCTTTTCGTTGGCCTTGAATAGAATGGGTTCGCACAAGTCGAAATCTGCTATTGCTGGTAGTCTCACTCTGCGTCCCAACAAAAGTTCAACTGCATTTTTGAACCTCGTCTTTGAAGTGTTGCGATGTGTCATCAGTGCCCTTTGCAGGAATGCTCCAAATGACACATTAATGTTGGGACTCCACGCTTGAAGAGCCCGCTTCACTGTCTGAACTGCTCTTTCAGCTAGTCCATTAGCTCCTGGATGATAGACGGGTGATTCCATTTTCTTAATTCCCAGTGATTCACACCACTGTTTAAGATCATCACTTACAAATTCAGGATCATTATCAGAAACTAAAGTTTTTGGTATTCCGAATCTTGCAAAGATTTGACTAAGATATATTTTAACTGTTTCTGATGTTCTATTTCCCGCGGGGAAGGCTTCTATCCAACCAGAACCCGCGTCAACAATTAGTAAGATATTGCCTTGGTCCTTAGCATAACCCCAGTCCATGTGGAGCCGTTCCCAAACGTCGGCTTCTGGCCAAGTAGAGACTGTGTTTCCCAGGCTAGGCCTGTTCAATTGACAATTCTTACATTTACTAAAAGTGTTGAACGTCTTGGATAATTCCAGGCCACCATGCTATCATTCTGACTGATGCCTCAGTTGCATTCTTCCCGGGATGTGTCTCATGCGCTTTTGCCAAAACCAAGTGTCGTAGTTTGGGTGGAATGAAAGCAACAACAACTCTGAAGATGATTCCATTATGTAAAGTAAGTGCATATTTCTGTTGTTCGAATCATTTTTCCGCTTCTGAACATTGTTTCCAATTGCCGCTTTTGATTCGTTTCAATATGTCCTGGAAGAGTCTGTTTGTTCCAAGTTCAGTTTTGTTTTGTGCTTGGGTCCCCAAATCACTGTGGGCGAAATAGATGTTAGTGATTGCGAAGCACACTCGATCGTTGTCCAATTCGTCTTCGTCAAAATTCATTCTGCTCAACGCATCTGCATGGGGTATCTGCTCTCCTGGTGTGTACCTCACCTCATAGTCGAAACCCATTAGAGCTATTGCCCATCTTGTGATTCTCGCTGATGCTGTCTTCGGGATCTCCTCGTATGGTGCAAAGAGATATTTGAGTGGTTTGTGGTCAGTCTGTAGGGTAAACCGTCTTCCAAGAAGGAATTGTTTTAGTCTTGTGACCACAAACACAATTGCCAGTGCTTCCCGCTCTATGATCGAGTAGTTTTGCTCCGCTGGAGTCAATTTTCTTGATACATATATGACTGGATGTCCTTCTTGCGAAAGAACCCCGCCAATGGCTTTTTCAGAGGCGTCAGTAGTAACTGTTGCTTCTTTTTGTTGACTATATGGCTGTAATAGTGGGTTAGCACATAATTCATTTTTTATGTCTTCAAAGGCTTTTTGTTGCATTTTGCCCCATGAGAAATCGCTATTTCTCATGTTATTTAGTGGTAGCATTTTTGTTGCAAAATCAGGAATCATTCTTCCGTAAAAATTAGCTAGCCCAACAAACGATTCGAGTTGTTTATTGTTAGTTGGTGCTTTTCCATTTTTTTTCAACATGTTTGGTGCTGTTCCCTCCTTTGAAATGGAGTATCCCCAAAAAACTAACGCTATCAACTGGTTTTGAGTTAGATTTTTTCTCATTAATAGTAAAATTTTTTGCACGTAGTCGACTCTTGACTGCAAGCATTCTCTTGTCGAACTGCTCCTTGGTAGTTCCTTACACCAATACATCGTCTTGAAAGATCACAACACCATTGATTCCTTTGAGTGTTGATTCGATGCAATTCTGGAAGATTGAAGAAGAGTTATTCAATCCCTGAGGTAGTCGGCACATCTTGAACAGTCCCTGAGATGTGTTGATTGTGCATATATCTTTAGCTTCTTCGTCAAGTTCAATTTGATAGTAGGCGTCTGATAGGTCAATTTTACCAAAGTATGAGGCCCCATGTAGGTTGTGGAAGATCGTCTCCATGTCTGGTATTGGGTAATCCTCATCCATGACCTTGCCATTGATGTGCACTTTCAAGTCCACGCAAAGTCTCAGTTCTCCACTTTTCTTTCTGTGCCAGACCACTGAAGATGCATTAGTGACTCCTCCAGGCTGTACCGGTTCAAGGATGTCTTGTCTGACCATTTGTTCCAGCTTCTCTGTGACCTTGTCTTGAAGAGGTAGAGGTATTTCTCTGGCTTTGCAGAACATTGGCTGTGTTCCTGGTATCAACTTCACATGAGCTTTGTAACCCTTCACAGCAGGTAGGTGCTCGGCTGTGATGTTGTTCACACCGTGCTTGGGTAGAAGGTCTCTACCAAGTAGTCCAAATTCTTTATCAGACTGCACAACTGCTAGTTGTTTTTGCGTGAGCTTGCTTCCGTTCCACTCAACGTCACAAGTAAGTGATCCCAGAAGCGGTAATTGATGACCATCATAAGCTTCGAGATGTCTTATCTTACCATCCAACTGAGGTTTACCAAGCTCAGTCCATATTTTTGATGATATCACTGTGCCATCTGCACCTGTGTCTACCTGCATTTTTACTTTGCAGTTATTTGTTGAGATATATTCCCATGTCACAGACATGCTAAAGAATTGTTCTTTAGTAAAAAACTTTCCCGTCTCCGATGCTGGAGATGCTCGCGCTGAAGAGACATTTTCTTCTTCGAAAAATTTATTCTGTTTATTGTACTGACCTGAATTTGGTTGGGGTTTGCTTCCACACATTTTTGAGAAGTGTCCCATCTTTTCACAGGTGTTGCATTTTTTACTTAGCGCTGGACAGGGTCTACTAGAGTGTGGCTTACCTCCACACCTAGTGCACATGTTGTTGTTTTTATTAGCCGTAATTTTTTCATTTGGTTTTCGAAAGGTCTTTTTGAAGTTGAACCCAACTCTTTCCTTCACAATAAAGGGCTTATTACGTGATGAAGAACTTGCAAAAGCCATTGCTTGACTTCTGAACTGTAAGCTTTCGGTCATTTCAGTAACCGACATTGCTGGTTTTGCTTTAATGCCGTCTAGTAGTCTAAGTTTTGCTTCAGGGTCCCTCAAACCTGAGATAAACTTTATTTTTACCAACTCCTCTTCGGGGTTGGCTGCTGTTTTCAGTTTTTCGAAAAGCTACAAAATACACCATCACAAAGTACCTAAAGGAGTCACAGCCCATCAACAGCAAGGAACTTGCGAACAATAAGCAGCTCAGTAAAATATGAATATGTTTTGTCATGAATTGTCTAAACAGCTGGCAAGTAATATGTACAGTGAAAAGCAGTTAAAACTCAAATTTCAACCAATCCGACACCTTTAAATAGTTCCGCTGAAATGCGGCAAACAAAACTCGTAGGCCCCTAAAATTTGGAAATAAAAATTTTGTGTTAGTGGAATGGACATTTTTTTTGCAAAAATGTCTATTTGCAGTACCAATTACAGACGCAATCGCCAACAGAGTTGAGCAAGAACTATCGAAGGGTTTTTTTAAGCAAAACTCCACTCCAACACGTCACACTGAGCGGAATAGGAAAGAATTTCACTTCGGAAATCTAATTATTTTGAAGAAATGGTTGAAGTCTCTGAGATCTGCTTGAAGTCACTGAGATCTTCTGACATTTATCGAGAACCGCAAAGCGGTTCGAGATATTTAGTGAGAATTTCGAAGTGACTTCTGCAGAGTCATTTAACCATGCTTAAAACACGAAACGCGCACGTTTTAAGATGACGAAAGTCAACGAAATTCAAATTCTGGCTAAGTACCAACTTCTTGCATTTTGACTTCTGACACTTTAGACTTTCGCATTGAAATATGAGCGCTTGAGTGCTTTAAGTACATTTGAAACACGCACGTGCAAGTTTTAGAATGCCAGAACTTAACAGTGCCAGACTTTAGAATGTACGATTTTCTCCATTAATGCCAGACTTTCTCAGTGACTTCATCAGAGTCACGTAACCTATACTTGAAGCACGCGTAACAATAAAACCCAATGAAAACACCGAAATACAATGTCGAAAACAGAAGATAAATAGATGGTATGGGTATGCACCTCATGAAATCTTTTTACAAAAAATCCGCCCTTTTGTTCGACATTTAACTGTTGCCGTCAAACTGATTCCATGACAAAGAATGCACTAAGCCCTTATACCTTAGGTTCTCAAGTACTGTAAGGAAGGCTGTAAGAACAAACCAACAGCTGCGTATCTGAAACACATAAAACTATGATCAAGAAATGCTTTAAAGCAAAAAGAAGAAAATTCATTTTGCTCAATACAGAACTCAAAATTACAAAAAAAAACAACGAAAAATTACCACCAAAGAACAGAAAAAGATACCACTTTATAAAAAGAAATTAGTTCCTATCGACTCAATTTATTTAAGAGAAGTGAGTAAGACAAACTTTCAAAAGGTACTTCAGAATAGATGGAGATTTTTTCGCTCGAACCGAAAAATCAGTTACGTTAGTGTTCCGAATTTAACAGCAAAACACAAAAGGAAAACAAGACGCCAGAATATCTATTAAACATCCCAGTTAATATGGGAACAATTACAACACGAAAGACAGTAGAAATGAAAATGATCATGTCACTAAGACATGTAGCAAGAGAAAACGCTGAATGAAAATTAAAATGCAACTAGCTGAACTACTATATATTCAACGAGAGTACTGAACACGATCTTTCGAGTCATATGATAATTTTTGCTACATTAACATCACAAAGATTGCAAAATATTTTGAATTTTAATCTGATATTTTCCATTCTCCATACTTGTTTGCACGTTTTGAACCTACAGCTGTTGCCATTCCAAAAGCCACCCTCAGTGATGGTACCCAGTCATCACTCCATACAACCATTACTCCTCATAATCAAAAATCGGATCAGTTGATAACTAATTTTGATCAACATCTTCAGGGCTATTAACACAACCTAAATACCAAAGACACAATCTAAGTAAAACTCAGCTATGAATCCATCTTAGGCAGCCCATTTGAGTTAAAACAAAGACTCAAATGGAATAAATCGCGCCCTAAAACTCAAGCCACAACGACATCCTGACTTACAAATAAATTTTGATCTTTTTTCAAGAGCTTTGGTTCTCTAACAGTCCCCATCTATATCTTGTAGCCAGTAACGCTTGTAGTCGATTGTAACGCTTTTACAAACCCATTTGATCAATTTCAGTGCTATCAAACCTGTTACAGAGCCTGAAACCTACCTAAAACACTCAAATTTGTTTCAATTGAGTTAGGATTTATCGTTGACCAGCTCTGTTCAACCCGTTGTCTATACTAAAGCTAGGCCAAAGTTGACCATTATATCAGATCTAGGCTCAACACCAAAAATGCTATCAAGAATCCGTCAGTTTCACTCCAATTGCCCCCAAAATATGGTTTTTGAGGTTTGTTTGATTCTTGACCCGCAAAACTGAGGGACATTGAATATTAAAAATCGCCGAGGTCACCAATTTTTAACCTTTCAGGTTCCAAGTGTTTTAGAACCAATTTGCACATTTCATAACCCAAATTAATTATAAAGCCCACGTGAGCTTTAAAACTGATAAAGGTTAAGAATTGAACAATTTGGTTCTAAAAAACTTGGAACACGAAATGCTCAAAATTGGCGACCTCAGCAGTTTTTAATTTTCACTGTCCCTTAGTTTTGAAGGCCAAGAATCAAACAAACCTCAAAACAATATTTTGGGGGCAATTGGGGTGAAACTGATTGATTTCTGATAGCATTTATGGTGTTGAGCTGAGGTCTGAGAAACTGGTCAATCTTGGCCTAGCTTTAATTATATAGAAGGGGTTGAACAGAGCTGGTCCACGATAAAAGCAAAGTTAATTGAAACAAATTCGGGTGTTTTAGGCAGTTTTTGGGTTCTGTGACAGATTTGACCGGACAGAAATTGATTAAATGGGTTTCTAAAAGAGTTACTATTGACTAGTACTGGACTAGCTACAGGACATAGATGAGGACTGTTAGAGAACAAAATTTTTGAATTAAGATCAAAATTTATTTGTAGGTCAGGATGTCGTTGGAGCTGGAGTTGCGATTTAGTCTTTGTTTTAACTCAAGTGGTCTGTGTAGGGCGGATTCATAGCTGAGTGTTGGATAGATTGTGTTCTTGGTATTTAGGCTGAGGAAATGACGCTCTAGATTTTGATTAAAATTAGTAACAACTGATCCGATTTTTGATTATTAATAGTAATGGTTCTTTGGAGGGATGTCTGGGTATTAACACGCATTAGAATTTCAATTATTTTGCTGAAGTAACCATTTTTGAACCAAGTGTTTTCGGGTTCCAAGTGTTTTAGAACTAATTTTTTCATTGCATAAACCATATCAATTTTAAAGCTCACGCTGATAATCTTCATAATACTTATTTATGGTCGAAAAATAAAAAAAAAACGTTGAATTCTGGCCAAAAAACAGCAATGCACAACAACGAGCAAACATTAGCTCTTTTTGTACAAACAAGGCCCCTTTCATCCACCTTGCTACCTCTATCATCAAATCAGCACCCCAGTTAGCTCAAATTAAGTTAGCAGTACCTAGTAAATCCCCCTGGAACAGCAAGGTTTCAACAAATATTTATTTTCTATTGAAACTCAAAAATGACTGAAAAATTTCCAGACTGAACTCATGACTTCATAAATTAGGGGTTAACACCATCCTAAAAGGGCTCGAAAACCAAAAAAAAATCAAATTCCCCAACTAATTGATTTGTTGAACCATTAAATACAGGTTGTCAGAGAGACCCATCTGGAATTTAATAAAAATTACTAATGTTTTTTTGATGCCTAAAATTTTTTATAAAAAAAAATTTAACATTTTTGTTTTTATGTGCAACAAGTTTTATTTATGTGTCAAAACACCCTTCAAAAACTATATTTTTAGGCAATTACTTTGACCAAAGTTTCATTTCCACTATAAACTTACGGTTTTTTTCTGCGTCTAGGTGCAATCTTGTGACTTCATTAGCAATACATTCAGATTCAGTTTCAAAAAAAGGCTTCAAAAAAATTTTTCTGTAATTTTTTCTAACGTTGTGTCCATCTTTTGACCCAATTTGGTATCCACAACTCCTAAAATTGTTAGTCCCGATAGTAGTCAGCTTTCGAATTTCATCTGAAAATTGGCTTTTCATTCTCTTCAATATGTTTGATAAATCTCAAGCTATAGCTCAAGAAAAACAACCCCATGGTCAAAAACTTCCCGAAAACTTTTTTATTTTGACTTATTTGCAAAAACTACAATTTGGCACAATGCTAAGGCCAAACAATTTTTGGTCCAAAATGAGTCACGATCACGAAAAATGTCCCTTTTTTCACTCAACAGCGCCCGTTACTCTAGCAGCCCCCCCCCCGTACTTTTATTTGAAAACTCAAACGCTTCTATATGCAAGGTCTCGACTTCGGTTTTATCAAAAAAGGTTTCCAGAAAACTCTCAACGTCTCATTATATAAAACAAATGTTTCACTTACATTGTATTCTCTAAGTTTGGGCTAAATAAAAATTGGATGGAAATAATTGAATTTCGTGCTCCGGTTTTGAGTCAGAAATTGGAACAGTGATATTGAAATTCATAAACAATCGAAATTTGAGAGCATCTCCGCCAGGGGATTCGAGCCACATGTTACCGATAAGCTTTGACTTTCTGAATGTATATAGTACACTGTTCTCATTAAGAACGACCAACGAACTTTTAACTACCAAGCTGAAAACGGAAAAACTAAGGGAAATGACTCACCAGAACATTAGGTTGTTACGCCTCTCTCTTCCTGGAAACAGATCACGTTCACGTGCTGAAATCAACATGACTTAAACGATAACGATGTGCTCCAGTACTTGAAAGGTATTAAAAGACATGCGAATTAATGGTACCAACTGTCGTGAAAAGAATCAAGGAATGGGCTTTAGAGTTTCCAAACTCCATTAAATTGTTGGCTGCGGAAAAATTATCGTCGAAAGATAACCACGATAGACTTGATGCAGGCCTCTTCTTTCTTTTTTTGGTTTGAACTTGACCATTCTCCTTTGATTTGTCTGCAGTAACTACCACCAATAAAAACGGTCAATTTTGACTTGAAGCAGTTCCAACTGCCGTTTATTGCATGCATAGTTATTTTTAGCAAACTCCAGTCTTGTTTTTTTTTGTTTTCTTTGCCGGTCGTTTTTGTTCTTGATTTTTTTGTTTCCTTTTTCTGTTTTTTCAACTCCAGTTGTAATTTGCCTGTATTTTTCTTCCTCTCCACAAAATTATTCGATTTGACTTATGTTTTTGTCTTTGTTAATTATTTTTGTCCTTGCATCTTCTATCCGCCTCTTTAAGTCTTCATTTTCGGCCTTCAACAGCTTCATCTTGTTTAGAATTCTTTTCTTATCCTTTTCCGCTGACTATAGCTGTTGACTAAAATCTTGAATTTGTCTGTGCTCAACCTTTAAGATTTTAATGTTCTCTTTTTAAGTCTCCATCTTGATCTGGTGTAAAAAACCCATCTAACTCTTTTTGCTTTTTGATTCTGGATTTCGATCAATTTAGAGTAAGCACCTAGCTTTTCCGCCACCAATGTTCTTCTGTATTAACATGCATGCATTTTTTGTGAGATCGAATACAACCCTGCCTTCTTTGAACTCAGCCTTGACTTCTATTTCTTCCGTAAGTTATCTAATATGACCGGATATCTACTTTTCCCAAAGTCATGTTTTCCTAAAGTGATACGCATAAAATGGGAAAATTGTCCTTGAACGGATCTCTAGTCCTGTTGACTTCCTTGGCCCAACAATCGAGTATGAAGCTCAAAAAATAACTATAAGTCTTCATGTGCAGTCGGGCTGCTTAGCATTTCCCCGATAGATCGGTTGTTGTTTTTTTGTTGCTGTGTCGTTGTTGTTGATGTAGTTGTCGATGCCTTGTTGTTGTTGAATGCCATTCGGTAATCAACTAGACCATTCTAGCTTCTGATTGCATGGCCAATATCCTTTCTGTAGTAGAGAGGCTATCTCTCACTGCTCTGAGGCACTGCATCCAGCAGTGTTTGGTTCAGAATGCTAGAAACTACACGCATTTATTCACGATAACCCTCTTAGGTCCAGGCAAGCAGAGCGAACGGATAAAAGAGCGAGGCGGCTGTCCACAATGGAACGGCGTACATTATTATTTCAACGAAAAAAAAACTTTTGTACACAGTATATGAAATAAAAGCGATGTCAATGCTGTTAACGCGAAGAGTGCAGGTTTCTCAGTCTATACCAAAATTCTGCAGCTACGTTTTACGAAATTTCTAATTATCTCCTTGTTAGCATTCGGAACAATTCTCCTCTGAAGTTTGGATTGAATTGGCTAAAATCGGGATGTGCATATTTGTTACAAGTTTCAAAGTAAACCACCTGACCAGCTTGTACTTCAGGAATATTTCAGAACGCACGCTCTTGCAATTTCTTGCCAAATCTCATTGACTAAACACACTCAGAGGTCCCGGATTCCACTCAACGGAATGATCACTTCCAGGACGCCTCCAAATGCCTTCAGTAGTTTTATACACATAAGGTGCAATGGGATCAAAAGAAGTTAGTGTATAGTTGAGAGAAACTACTTGACTGATGGGATTAAAAAATTTCTTTTGGTTGAATTAACCACAAGGATGGATATTTTCTCAGTGCAATAAAAAAAATCAGCAATATTTACTGCCACTTTTGCTCATTTTTGTAAAAAGTAACTTTGCACTAGATTTCTCTGCCTGAAAAACCACCAAAAAACCTGTCCCGAGGAACCAATTGGGATTGTCTAGATTAGAGGAGGGGATATTAATCCGTTCAGCATCACTTGTCTCCTTTCACAAAATTCCTGTCTGATGAGTTGAAAATCCGTTGTCTCGAAAAGTCAGCATTTACAGGCATAAATTTTTATCTTAATTACATAGACCAGATTTGGAATTGCATAAAAATTAAAATCTACTGATCGAGTTTTGGCTGTTGTTGGTTTGACACTGCAGGATCAGACTGTTCAATTAATATTAAGTACCTCGGCGTATTACACTCTGTAAATTACTCTACGTGAGATATGAACAATTGGTGATTTCACCACTAATATATTGGGCCTATCTAGATCCTATAAGGACACCTTTGATGTCCTCATTGATCAAAGAAAGGGGATTTCACATTGTCCATTTTGCAGATCCCCCAATAAATCATGAACAAACTCTCATCAAGGAAACATCGGTATTGTTTTCTGACTCATAGGATCCTTCTTTATTAGCAACCATGGTTTTGCCGTTCTGTCTAGGGAAACATCTTCTCTAGTAATTACTATTTCCCATCACTACTTCGCCAGTAATTGCTACCAAGCAAAATTTTACTGAACCTATTGTGTTTTTTCGATTGCACACCATCAGCACATCAAAAGCCAAGTTTTAAACCTCCTCGGATGAATCTAGCGGTAAAGTAAAAAAATATTTTCGCTCCCCTGCTTTCGGTTGTCAACGGTCAGAAAGTCACTCCATTGTCGATGTGAATGTACTCCCTAAACCCAACCGGGTTATATATGCATCAATAAGAGCATCGCAGATAGTACTTGTTTTGATCTCTTGAAGAGGCTCAAACTACCAAGAATTGAGAGATGTTATCACTAATTGTGAAGATGACATAATGGCAACTGCTGATAGGCAATGGACAATAGAATAACGCAAGATATTTTGTAAAAAAAACTTGTGAGGAGGACCATACCAACAAGGAAACGCGAGGTTTTTGTTTCGAATCCTTCCATTTTTCAAATGGATCACTTCTTAAGATCAAAACTTCAACATGTCATTTCGGGACAATAAAACTGTTTCCAAACCCGATTTAAAGTTTTAGCTACGCATAAATGAACAGCGGCTTTTCCTTTATGAAGCATAGATAAAATTTTGGAGACTACGGTTTTTGAGACACAATATTGCTCTTTTTGAACTGTTTCATCAGTTTCTACAATCTGTCGATAAATACAGTTGTCCCTCAAATTAGGAACTCACATTTATGACAGTACCTTGTTAAATCTGTTGGCTCTCCCAAAAGTTGTGACCTTTGAGGCCTATTTCGAAATATCAACCAATTACGCACCTTTCCAATGGTGTTGTTATTCTCCTGTTATCTAGGAATTTCGAATTTGACTGGGTGTTCTATTTCAACTGTTAACACATTATATGGAAAATTGTTGTACGCAACAATTCATCAGCACGTGCCAATTGTGTTCATGGTCGGTGTTTGATTGCAAATTCAAATGAACTTATCTTTTCAATCCATCTAGCTACCAAGCCACCGGGTTCTTAAACAGATTACAAGCACATGAGGGCCCGATGACCAGTTAATACATCTACTTTGCGACCAATAACATATTTTGAAATGTACTGTGTAACGTAAACAAGGGCGTATAGTTCTTGTTTTTTTGGTGAGTAAATACACTGCTCTTTCTGTAATACTTTGCTAGCATACAAAATAACTTTTCTTTGATCACTTTGGCGCTGAGTGAGCACGACTCCCATACCTAAGAGAGACGCGTCTGTACACAAAACAAAGAAGTCGGTCTGCGTAGGAGCCCTCATTATTGCCTTTTTCAAATACTCAAATGCTTTACTGTAGTCTTCCGTCCAATGGAACCGAGATTGTTTTCTCAATAATTTCTACAAAGGTTGCGCTGTGTTACCTGCTTCACTGTTTTTGGAATAAGCTATGCACTAACCATTGCTAAATCAACAAAATCAATTTAATTGCCATCCTTGGAAATGATTCGATCTAGAAAAGGGCTTATTTTTTGGAAAAGTTTAGATGTTGTCAGATGTTGATCTTCATCTTCAGTTTCCCTTTGGTGGAAGCGGGTTGGTAGATCCAGGTTTGAAACACAATAACTATCTTGTAAGCGTCCTAGAAAAACTTAGATCAATGGCAACGGCCACAAACTTTTACCCCTCCTAACCATTCAGTTAAGGATAATCTATCACTAAGTGGTTGCTGCCGTCTTTTATTGGGGTGCCGATTCCAAATCAGTTAGATAATTTGAGAGCAAGCTTTCACGAAAATAATTAAGATTTTTCACATTTTGTGTTCGTGGCTCTATGTGAAACTCTGCTCCTCCTAGCTTCCTCCTTAATTTTGATTTGAAGTTTACTTAAATCGCATCTTCCAAGGTCCTTTTGTCTCGCGCAAGTAGATGTGAATACTGTTCAACAAGTCGATATGCCGCCGAAGGCTGTTCAACTTTAAACTCTTGCGAGTCCTCTGCAAAGATTGACTCTAAATATGGTTGACAACTTTTATTGGGACAGTTTAAAGGACTAACGGTACAACTCTCAGGTTCTTAATTATCACTGATTGGCATACAAACTACTGTACAGTTCAGAATTCATAATCTTTACTACATTTGGGTATAGACATGAGCGCTGACGCAATTATGTAAAGCTCACTCCGGTTGTCTAATGGTTCAACCAAGCCAACTAAATCAACACAAATTGTTGCCCAGGCACAAAAGTGGGGTTTGAGTAGTATCTAGGTCCGACGTAGGCCTTTAAAAAATGAGACTTCCGTTTCCTGACGGAAGCATTGTATCATTAAGAACTTACACTAAGTTTTTGTCGGGTCCAAGCAACTCAGTAGTGGAGGGACTTACACCTAATAGAATTCCTGCACCTACATCTAACTGACCCAAAAAGAAATTGATTTTTTATTTTTGATCACAAAGCATATATCCATTCTAAAACTACTGGGAGACTTATATCAACAGCCACGTAGAAAGTTCCAGCAAATTTTGCGCTGTCGTGAAAGCATTCACAGAAAAAGCAAGTCTTTCAAACAAAACAGAGCGCGACTCCATTCAGTTACCAGAGCGGATTGTATATCAGACTTCCGTTTCTTCGCGGAAGCATTGTAGCATTAAATACTGACATCACGTTTTTGTCGTGTCCAATCATTTTAAGGTTGAGAAAACTACTCCAACTAGAATTTCTGCACCTACATCTAACTGACCCGAAAAGAATTATATTTTGCATTTTTGTTGTCGAAGCATATCCATTCTTTAACTACTGGGAGACTTATACCAACAGCCACGTAGAAAGTTCCAGTATACTTTGCGCTGTCGTGAAAGAGTTCACACAAAACGCGAGTCTTTCCTACAAAACAGAGCGCCACTTCATTCGGATAACAGAGTGGATTGTATATCAACTGACTCTCAACACACGGTTAAAGGTTCATACTCACCAGAACTGACTCTCGCATAACACTGATAACGGAATCTTTCAGAGAGGTTAGATGATATTCGAAAAAATAAAACGGTGAAGACGGATTGAGTTGTGAAATCCCATATATTGGGTGCCGTTGTATCATTTAGTAAGCGCGACATGACCAAGTAATTCCAATCACGAATTATCTATTACGCTTTTGTTTGTGGACAGTTTCTTCTTGTATGAGAACAGAAACCGCACTCATTTTCAACAGTTGCGACAATCATCTTTGTATGATCCTCACGGTTGTACTAATAGCACACATTGTCTTTAGTAAATTGATCGCGTCAATTGACGCTTGGTGAACGGGATGGATTCGAATGAGGTCTAACCGGTGAACTAGAGAAAATTTTTTAGCCAATTGGTACTGGCGAGGAACCAGTGTTTTCCATCAATATCTCCTATTTTTTCTTTCCCTAATGTTAAATTTATTTCAAGAAAAACACCTCTATTGATCATTATGAATTTTTCTGGGGCCCATATGATCTATATGGTGGTCTAGAGTCTCCTCCAGAGTAAGAGTTAATTTGACTGATAGCAATTTTATACATTATCGAATCCATTCGATTTATCAGTCCATCAATTGATCTTCACTCTTGAGCACCTGTCTTTGAATTATTACCAATGCCAACACTTGGCTTGGGATCTCTATTCTATAAATTATTTCTGAGTGTTCGGTTTTTTCAGAGCGCCCGACAAGGAAATGTCTTTATTCTAATTTTTAAGCAGACATTTGATCAAGCAACCCTTCTACGACGGTTTTAACAACGACATATTCTCTAATTCCTTCAGAGTCATCGGGATTTGCTTTATTTAGCCAGAAGTTGTCCATCCACGAGGACTTCAGTAACTCCCTCAGATTCACTTTGATTTCGTTTTGCAAGATCTTCTCGGAAAAACTGCAAAGGTTATAGGCATTGTTTCTCAAAGCATTCTGAAGATCTTCTGATCTTTTCCGGTACTATTGACTGCAATTGATAAAATTCTATTGAACCATCTCCTAACCTAAGTTTAAAAATCTGATGTCTCTTATCGTGTATAGATTGTTACCATCACCAATTAACATCAGCATCGCTACGAGGCGCCTACCAGTTTTGCAAATTAGCTAATAACTCCAGTTGTGTGATAAATGCCGATGGATCTTCCGCGCCAATACAATGTTCCGGCTAAAGCATGCGAGCGGTTTCTGTCGAAGTGGTCATTTCGACATGAAGCGTAGCTTTGCTTTGCTTGGGATTCCAAACCAGATTTCAAGTGTGTGCACTTCATTTTTACTAATTGATTCTGCCCATGAACTCGAAATTACCCGAATTTTTGTTTGCAAAAAACTAAACCAATATAACTTTCCTTACAACGTTGTTTTGCTTCTCCGGCATAATTAGTGATTTTCAATAGGATTTGTTCTTGTTCACAGATGTCATTTTACGACAATCTTAACTTATAAAACCTAACCCTCTTAACTTTTTGTATATTTTCTTTTGGCAATGAAAGGAGTTTAAAAATTTCTGTCACCATTCTAGCAACCCCGTTACTATTATTTAGTAACTCAAATCATATAATATGCATCAGCTCGTATTGGGTTTTGTCGAAATGAGTTACCAGAAAAATTTCCAAGTCTGTTTATTTAAAACAATTATTTCCTTTACATTTTATCTTTAAGCGTTGGTTTCAGTAAGAATTAAAATGTAAGAAGTGGAATTCAAACTCCGATCAGAGTAATTTTGAATTAGAAATCAGAAGAGTGATAATGAAAATTTATACAATCAATCTAGTGTTGAGTTTCTCCGCCTCTAGGGGTTTGCTATACTTGTATAAAATACACTGAACATGTTTAGAACAACCAACAAACTCCTAACTTACAAGCTAAAAAAACTAAGCGAAATGACTCATCAGAATATTCGTTTGTTACAATAACAAAAAATAATTGTCTTGACAAAAAGTCTATTGAACTTTCGAGACTTATTCCACTTACAGTGAAAGCGCAAACTCACAGAAAGTTTGCAATTGATGATGAAAATACATGAGGGAAAACCTATTTTCATAGCCTCGTTGTAAAAACACCGTAGGTCCATTGTCGGTATCATTAGAATAAAAATTTTAGCAAATCCAACGTCCACTAGACAAGTACTGCGAGTATACGATCACGCTACAATTAAGAAGAGCCACCATCTCTTCAAACTAAACATTCAAAGGTATCTACACTTTTAAATGTACTGTTACCGTGTCCTAATTTTAGTAACTTGATATCCATTTATTGCGAAACGCAGGATAGTGTGCTGAGAGAAAAATTCGGGAAGATAATAGCTTGATCACAGTCCATAGTTAACGCAGGATGGTCTGATCGGAAATGGTTTTGAGCTACTGTAATTTGATCACAAATAATGTGGCGCGCCATTTGGTCTAATACAACAAAATTCACTCACTGTTAGCGTTGTTCTGGTCTTAACTTTTTAAACATGGGGTAGTCTAAACTGAGATTTTTGAGCGCTGATCTGTTTGATGAGGAACAATTTCATTCACACGATAGTTAGATTGGAGAAATTTTCCAGCGCATTTGGGTCTGATTATAAAATGCAGGTGGGTTTGAACAAATGTGGCTTTAGAGCGCACTTCAGTCTAGTCACAGAATATTTTGAGCTCATATTGGTGCAGAAATATTGCTGTGACCTTTTTCGACTTATCCAGAGGTGGATTAGAGTCACTTTGACTGCAGACAACGTTTCCAGCATAGCTGAGTCTGAAGAATTTTTCGGTTTTTGTTTGCAACGGTCTGATCAGAGAGGTTTTTGGTCTGAGACGAGTTTATCAAAGATAATTTTTTGTGTGCGACACCAGCCAGGTAGTCAATTTTTCGTTAATTTCTCATTGAAGAATATGAAGGAAATCAACTGACGTTAACCGAGCTAATAAAAAACCCATAGGCAGCTTTTGACCATACACTGAAGCAGTTATTAAAACTTTTCAAACTCCTTTCTTATAATGCCTCCATCCCTGAGGTCAATCAGATCAGAGACTACTTTGAACGCAGGATAGTCTGATTAAAAAATTCTGCGACCGCTGGATAGTCTGATAAGGAAGAAATTTTATCGTAGAGTAGTCTTATCAGAACCACTTTTGGGCGAATGTTTGTCTGATCAGAGATATTTTGAGCACATTTGGGTCTGATCATGAAACGCAGGTGGGTCTGATCAGATATAGCTTTAGAGAGAACTTCAGTCTAAACACAGATTTTTTTGAATGGAGAAGAAAATTTGAACACACATGAGACTGATCAGAGTTGGATGGGTAATTGAGTTGGATTAGAGGATGTTGCAAGTTGTTTTGATCAGAAACGTTCTGATCAGAAATTGTCTGTGACCTCAGCCTGGGATATAATTTTTCTCCAATTTCTCATTGGAATATTGGAATGCGCGCGTTGAATAATTTAGCTTGCACAACAAATTAATTTCAACGCTTTGAAGTAAATCGCGGAAATCAGCGGAAATTATAATAACTGATGATATGACGTTACTCGGCATTTGGCCTTACGTTACAGATGTTACAAAATCACTCCAAACTTTCTCCTTATGCTTTGTAGTTTTAGGTCAGAAATTGTTATTGATTCTATTAGAGGACAGATAACAGACTAAAATCGAATAAATTACTCCCGAAAAACAGGCGAGTGGTCCTTTGTTTCGTAGCCTGCTTTCAGACAGTTGGGCAATGGGCGCTGGCTCATATGAGCCATAAGGCTTCAACGATGTTGTAAAAGCTTATTATAGAGCACTATTGAAATTTAGCGAGGAAACATGAAACTTCAAATTGAAAACTGATTTTAAGTAGTATACTTTTGCAACTTCAATTCAGATGCACAAGTTTTGCGATTGAAAAAGCAACATTGATTGGACAAAAAGGTGAAAAAAAATCCAGGTGATTAAATTACGTCAAATGAAGATGTTGCAAGAAAGACACTCACGACTACAATAATTGCTTCAAACTTTGCACTATGGAAATTCATCACCCGGACCCTAGTAGCCTTGTACAGCTGTACTGATTCCTCAGAGAGTCTTTTTTACTATAATTTTTGGTCTGAACAGCGTAAAAAGTGACATGATCATTATCTGATCATATTAAAAACACATACAGTAAGCGAAACTCAACAATTCACTTCTGTTAAAATGAAAATATCATCAACAGAGACCATAGTTTTATCTAACAATAGACTGACCACTCGGACTGAACGGTCTTTAATTTTTCAAAATATTCATTTAACAAATTTTCGAAAAAGAAATTGAAACCTCGAGCATGCATGCTGAGCGTGACGGTAAAACAAATACCATGTTTAAATATTAAACATTATTTTAGAAAATACCCTTTACAACCAGTAACGATCATTGAAGTGTGCCTGGATCACATTGGTACCTGGAATCGACCAATTTAGAAGTCATTTTTAACTTCACGACCGGTTCTTTTTAGAGCACAAGTCTTTTTTCGCATTAAAATGGACTACGTGCTGTTTTAGCAAATACAGAAAAACAACAATTTGTTTTTCTGTGCACACTAAAAAAGTTCAGATAAATTTACCTGAACCAAGTTCAGGTAACTAGAAGTTCAGGTGAAGTTCAGTTGTAAAAGCACCTGAAATACACCTGAACTGTATTTCAGGTAAATTTTTACCTGAACAAGTTCAGGTGTGGTTATCTGAGAATAACTTTTTTTCATGCAGCAGTGAAACAACAAAAATTTAGCAGTAAACTAAAACACAATGTCCGGCATTTTTTAAATTGTGCAAAGTTTTGAATGAATTTTGCATCAAATTTTCCCACTCTTCAGCTCTACTGATAATTCTAGTTCGAAGAAGTATTTTTGGAACCATTAAAAGTTTCTGAAATGAACAACAATAGCGACGTTTCAAAGTAACGGTTTAAAGAAACTTTAAACTTTTTAAAATCATAACAACAGGAAACGCAGTGGTTTTAAAGCGGATCAACTTTAATCGAATCATTCTCCCATAAAATTTTAAATCAAAAACAGTCATTCTTGCATAAAATACATCTCCAGAGAAATGTTTACAAAAATTCAGGAACGGTAATGACATAGGGTCCCCGTTTAGCTTCCAGTTCAATAAAAGTCTTTCAAAATCGGATTGAGATTCTTTTTAATTCGAACTAAATGCATTTTCCAACATAAGCTCTGCATCAAAACCCTGTCCTTCGAACTGAAATCTGTTTGTAAATTTTAGGTACATGTTTCCGAAACAGGGCTCTCTACAAATTATAGGGGACAAAACAAACATTTATGGAACTATTTCTTGCCGTTTATTAAGTTTTGCAAAGTTACGGTTAAGTTTAAACTAAAGGTCTCCCACTCTTCAGCCCCACTGATGCTTCTATATAGAACAAGTAATTTGAAAGCCATTTGGGGTTTATGAAGTGGATATCAATACTGAAGTTTTAGAAACACGGTTTAAAGAGACTTTAATCTCTTTAAATCATAACAACAGGAGATGCATTGGTTTTAAAGTGAATCAACTTTAATCTAATCTCTCTTCCTTATATATTATATCAAAAAACATTATTCCTGCAAAAAATTGACTTCTGGAAAACTGGATTACTCTAATATAGAAGCAGTAACGACATATGGTTGTTATTTAGCTTCCATTTTTTATAGTCAGTCAGATTCAGATTGATTTTTGTTTTAATTGAAACTGATTCCATTCTCCAACATAAGCACTGCTTCAAAGCCCTGCCCTTCGAACTAAATTCTGTTTGTTAATCTTAGCTACATGTTTCTGAAACAGGGCTCTCTACAATTTATAGGGGACAAAACTTAAAAATAAATTTTTTCCACTCCTCAGCCCTACTGATGTTTCTAGATCAAACAAGTAATTTAAGAGCCATTCGGGGTTTATGAAGTGGATATCAATACTGAATTTTTAGAAAAATGGTTTCAAGAGACTTTAATCTCTTTAAATCATAACAACAGGAAACACAGTGGCTTCAAAGTGGATCAACTTGAATCCAATCTCTCTTCCTTATATATCAAATCAAAAAATATTATTCCTGCATAAAAGTGATTTCTGGAAAACTGGATTACTCTAATATAGAAGCGGTAACGACATATGGTTGTCATTTTTATAGTCAGTCAGATTCAGATTGATTTTTGTTTTAATCGGAACTGATTCCATTCTCAAACATAAGCACTGCTTCAAAACCCTGCCCTTCGAACTGCAATCTCTTTGTTAATTTTAGGTACATGTTTCCGAAATAGGGCTCTCTACAAATTATAGGGGACAAAACAAACTTTTATGGAACTATTTCTTGCCGTTTATTAAGTTTTGCAAAGTTACGGTTAAGTTTAAATTAAAGGTTTCCCACTCTTCAGCCCCACTGATGCTTCTATATAGAACAAATAATTTGAAAACCATTTGGGGTTTATGAAGTGGATATCAATACCGAAGTTTTAGAAACACGGTTTAAAGAGACTTTAATCTCTTTAAATCATAACAACAGGAGATGCATTGGTTTTAAAGTGAATCAACTTGAATCTAATCTCTCTTCCTTATATATTATATCAAAAAACATTATTCCTGCAAAAAATTGATTTCTGGAAAACTGGATTACTCTAATATAGAAGCGGTAACGACATATGGTTGTCATTTTTATAGTCAGTCAGATTCAGATTGATTTTTGTTTTAATCGGAACTGATTCCATTCTCAAACATAAGCACTGCTTCAAAACCCTGCCCTTCGAACTGCAATCTCTTTGTTAATTTTAGGTACATGTTTCCGAAATAGGGCTCTCTACAAATTATAGGGGACAAAACAAACTTTTATGGAACTATTTCTTGCCGTTTATTAAGTTTTGCAAAGTTACGGTTAAGTTTAAATTAAAGGTTTCCCACTCTTCAGCCCCACTGATGCTTCTATATAGAACAAGTAATTTGAAAACCATTTGGGGTTTATGAAGTGGATATCAATACCGAAGTTTTAGAAACACGGTTTAAAGAGACTTTAATCTCTTTAAATCATAACAACAGGAGATGCATTGGTTTTAAAGTGAATCAACTTGAATCTAATCTCTCTTCCTTATATATTATATCAAAAAACATTATTCCTGCAAAAAATTGATTTCTGGAAAACTGGATTACTCTAATATAGAAGCAGTAACGACATATGGTCGTTATTTAGCTTCCATTTTTATAGTCAGTCAGATTCAGATTGATTTTTCTTTTAATTGAAACTGATTCCATTCTCCAACATAAGCACTGCTTCAAAGCCCTGCCCTTCGAACTAAAATCTGTTTGTTAATCTTAGCTACATGTTTCTGAAACAGGGCTCTCTACAATTTATAGGGGACAAAACTTAAAAATAAATTTTTCCCACTCCTCAGCCCTACTGATGCTTCTAGATCAAACAAGTAATTTAAGAGCCATTCGGGGTTTATGAAGTGGATATCAATACTGAACTTTCAGAAAAATGGTTTCAAGAGACTTTAATCTCTTTAAATCATAACAACAGGAAACACAGTGGCTTCAAAGTGGATCAACTTGAATCCAATCTCTCTTCCTTATATATCAAATCAAAAAATATTATTCCTGCATAAAAGTGATTTCTGGAAAACTGGATTACTCTAATATAGAAGCGGTAACGACATATGGTTGTCATTTTTATAGTCAGTCAGATTCAGATTGATTTTTGTTTTAATTGGAACTGATTCCATTCTCAAACATAAGCACTGCTTCAAAGCCCTGCCCTTCGAACTGCAATCTGTTTGTTAATTTTAGGTACATGTTTCCGCAATAGGGCTCTCTACAAATTATAGGGGACAAAACAAACATTTATGGAACCATTTCTTGCCGTTTATTAAGTTTCGCAAAGTTACGGTTAAGTTTAAAATAAAACTTTCCCGCTCCTCAGCCCTACTGATGCTTCTAGATCAAACAAGTACTTTAAGAGCCATTCAGGGTTTATGAAGTGGATATCAATACTGAAATTTTAGAAAAACGGTTTAAAGAGACTTTAATCTCTAAATCATAACAACATGAAACGCAGTGGCTTTAATGTGGATCAACTTGAATCCAATCTCTCCTCCTTATATATCAAATCAAAAAATATTAGTCTGTCAGAGTCAGATTGATTTTTGTTTTATTTGGAACTGATTCCGTTATCCAACATAAGCACTGCTTCAAAGCCCTGCCCTTCGAACTGCAATCTGTTTGTTAAATTTTGGGTACATGTTTCCGCAATAGGGCTCTCTACAAATTATAGGGGACAAAACAAACATTTATGGAACCATTTCTTGCCGTTTATTAAGTTTCGCAAAGTTACGGTTAAGTTTAAAATAAAACTTTCCCGCTCCTCAGCCCTACTGATGCTTCTAGATCAAACAAGTACTTTAAGAGCCATTCAGGGTTTATGAAGTGGATATCAATACTGAAATTTTAGAAAAACGGTTTAAAGAGACTTTAATCTCTTTAAATCATAACAACAGGAAACGCAGTGGCTTTAATGTGGATCAACTTGAATCCAATCTCTCCTCCTTATATATCAAATTAAAAAATATTAGTCTGTCAGAGTCAGATTGATTTTTGTTTTATTTGGAACTGATTCCGTTATCCAACATAAGCACTGCTTCAAAGCCCTGTCCTTCGAACTGAAATCTGTTTGTTAATTTTAGGTACATGTTTCCGAAACAGGGCTCTCTACAATTTATAGGGGACAAAACAAACATTTTTGGAACTATTTCTTGTCATTTATTAAGTTTCGAAAAAGAATTTGAAACCTCGGGAATGCATGCTGAGCGTGACGTTAAAACAAATACTATGTTTAAATATTAAACATTATTTTAGAAAATACCCTTTACATCCAGTAACGATCGTTGAAGTGTGCCTGGATCACATTGGTATCTGGAATAGGGAAATTTAGAAGTCATTTTTAGCTTCACGACCGGTTTTTCTTAGCGCACAAGTTTTTTTCATTAAAATGGACTACGTGCTGTTTTAGCAAATACAGAAAAACAAGTATTTGGTTTTCTGTGCACACTAAAAAAGTTCAGATAAGATTACCTGAACCAAGTTCAGGTAACTAGAATTTCACGTGAAGTTCAGTTATGTTGGCGCCACTTCAAATCAGCTAGAAAAGCCATTAGACAGCAAGAAATAAGGTTTGAAACTGAAAAAACTTAGAATTTGTCAACACTCAAAAATGGTAAAAACCGAAAATTTTCACAAGTCGACCCCAAAAATTTGTACACCCGATTTTGAGAAGGCAAAACCCGAGCAACCCGAAGATATAGCACAAGGTTAGAGTAACCCCTAAGCTACTCATGGACGCAACGAACGTAATTGCATCATACCAACAAGTGTGGCTATTAGCACTTAAATGGTGCAAAATTGGCATTTTTCGATATTTTGTTATTCATTGTTAATTTTCTTGAGTTGTTTATTTTAAGATACTTTAGATGACCAATAAAGGTCAAATACCGTTAATTCAAGGTTCAAGGCATCTAGAGCCACGTAATAACCATCCATGTTTATGTCAACAAAAGTAAAGGTTGCAGTAATTTGACATTTATTATGTAAACAATGACCTAAATCATTTTCTTGATTAAGCAATCAGAAATATGTAGCAATGATGTTATAAATGATAAATATTTGATTATTTACTTTAACCCAATTGTTTGATTAGTGAAACCGTATCGTATTTAGATCCATTAGAAATTGTTACCAAGAGCAGTCTTTTTGTTAAGTTTTGCTAGATCTTAAGATCTTGCGAGTTCTAAGTTAGTTGAGCTTACTTGACGAGAAGTTAGCAACAATACTAGGTACTGGCTGAAGCCTTAGAAACTTCAGCACGAGATTGAACATAGACTATCACTAAGGATTTTCTTAACTTCACTCAACCAAATTATAGTTACAGTCCTTTTAATACGTCCGAGCGACTAACTATTTCTGCGAGTTAATTAGTCAATCGAACACAGTGAAGAACCAGGCCGGCGTCAAACCAGGCTGTGATATATCGGTTCCGCTGAGATTCTTGAGCAGCCGCAACATTTGGTCCGCCGACCCGGACAACATCAACCACAACAGTGACTTGAACAGCAACGAATCTTCGATTCGACCTGGTGGACCAAAACACAACCAGCAACCAGCAAAAGTCCCAACAGACACTGGAAGACAGCTGATTGGAAGGCAAGTAGTCAACTCAAGACGTTAGAGAAAGAGCAAGCTGACCTACTCAAGTCCTTCTCCAGACACCTCAACGAGCTAGAAGGCTACCTGACACAAAACAAACAATGACGGCCGAAGGTGGTTATCAATGTTTCTTCGAGACCTACGACAACTTGGAAGACAACCAACAACGGCAGAGGTTACTATTAAAACCAAAGCAATTTGAAAACTTTGACAATGACACCAAGCGTAGATTAGAAGAAGAGAGTAATTTGGCGTAAATTAGAGAAAAAAGTTTTGCGATGGGTAGTTGACAAAGTAGCAGATCTACGCGAAATTGAAAAATGTCGCGCAGTAGTCGTTGACTACAGGAAGGATTCAATGCGAGCGTACAAATTATTGGAAGATTCTGTTCCAATCGTGAACGAATTGTTAAATCTCGAAAAGAAATTCAAAGCAGAAAATTTAAGTGACTCCGAAAAACAGATACTGTGTAATCAGGCAGAACGGTTATTAGAAAAGCAAGATGAAATTTTTGCAGAATTTCTTCAAATAATGAAGACAGAAGCTTGTCCCCAAGGGTTTGCGAATTTGAGTAATGTTAGAAGTTACTATCGAGACCTGATCAAGCAGTACAGGTGCAGCAGGGATTGTCGAAATCAAACATCGTTAGTGTCATCTACATCGGCTGGTGACAAAGGCCCAAACGAGACTGTAATTGATACAGGAAATGGAGCACTAGAAAACGCTGAGAAAAAAGTCGAGGTCTCTTCCAGGCATTGTGCTACACAAGGAAGCAGAAAACAACCAAGTACCGCCAACTCGCGATCATCGAGAAGGCGATAGATAGATGAAATGGAGCTCAAAAACCTAAGAGATAAGAAAGAAACAGATCAACGACTGCGAGAGCGGCAGTTGGAGTTGGAGCAGGAGCGTGAGGAAAAAGAACTTCGTCGTCAGCAAGAAGAGTTACGACAACGATACCGAGAACAAGAGTTACGACAAAAACAACAAGAAGATGAACTGCGTCTTCAACAGCATGAGCGAGCCCTTGAAAACGAAATAAAGAAAGCAGAGGAAGACAAAGAACAAAGACGTCTGAAACTTGAGCTGACCAAAGAAAGCTCAAGAGCTTCCGGATCAGTGGCAGATGAGATAGAAAGTGTTGGATCGAAACGAAATCACGAAAGAACAGCTGGTTCTGCAGAATCAGTGGCTCAACAGTTTGAGACGGCCACTATCTCCAAATGTTGTTATCGACCCTCCAACGAAAGTCACACAGGGCAGAGTTGACAAGCGTTTCAGCACCTACCCGAAAGCTACCCCGCTATTCCAACCGGGTGAAGGACTTTTCTCAACGCAACTGACTGAACCGAGCATTCTCAGGAAACCAGAACTCCGTAAACAAATTAGAGTAACAGACCCACCAGCACCGCCGTTGACAAGGAGGACGTTTCAGCAGCAGGGAACGTCAGCAGTTCAAGACAGAAACAGGAGTCAGAGTCCCATTAACAACTCTCGAAAGGTCTGCCGAGAGCAGAAACAGAAGCACAATGAATCAAACCACTCCCCAAGTCATTTACCAACCAGTACCAAGCAGTGGTACCAGTGGCTTTCCAAAAATAAAACTGACTGAGTTTTCAGGAGACCCACTGGAGTGGCCAGAGTGGTCAGGTCTTTTTGATGTTGTTGTTCATCAAAAGCCAATCAGCGATACAGAAAAGGTGCATTACCTCAAGACCAGTCTCACGAGTCAAGCAAAAGCAGCAATATCGGGAATGGGATTCAGCTCGCAACCATACTATCATGCTTGGGATATACTCTGTGAGAAGTATGGCAGATCAGATGTCATAGTCAACGCTCAATTCAAGAAAAAACATACTCATCCTCCAATTCGACACAACGATTCTACGAGCATCCTCAAGTTTGCAAATGTGGTAACAAATGTGGTGAACAACTTGACTCAACTTGGATACACGTCAGACCTAGATGCAGAAGCAGGGCTAAGTTCAACAACGAGAAAACTTTCTCCGCAACTGAGAGAACCGTGGATGCAGTATATGCAAGATCGTCGCATACTGAGAGGCAACCTGATTATTTTCAAAGAGTGGCTTGCCTCCAAAGCTGTAATTCATGAGAACTTGTTAGCACAGACAAACTCCGTGATAAACCGAAGACGAGTACCTTTGCATCAAACGCTGAAGAGTCAAGCAAACCCAAGAATTTTGATTGTCCCTTCAAAGAAGGACAACACCCCGTTTGGACTTGTGAAAAGTTCAAATCGATGAAAGTAAAATAACGACGAGAGCATCTTCAGAAGCTCCGACTGTGTTTCAACTGTTTGAGACCCGGTCACATGTCGAAGGATTGCAAAAGCAGGACATGCAGTGTACCCAACTGTGGAAAAAGACACAACAGACTTCTGCATAGTTACCCTGCACAAAAAGAAACCACAGCGAGTGTTTCAGATGCTACAACAGCTGTAGCAACCAACATCACACAAGGAGGACTCCCAGTGATGAGAATCAAATTGACTAACAGTCTTAAGCCTAAATGTGCTAGCAATGTGTGATTCAAGATCCTCGATTTCAATTGTAGAGAAGTCAGTGGTGTTTAAGCTTCAACTCCAAGGCCGAAAAGCGTCCTTATCAGTAGCAGGGATCCATAGCTCACAAGATGTCAAGACTGAAATAGTGCCATTAGCTGTTTCAGCCCACGAGAAGTCTCGACCATTGACAACAGTGCAATTCTACGTACAAGAAAAACCGATTTGGGAAACCAGATTGTGGAGCTGCAAGAGTTAAAAGATCGCTACCCACATCTGAGGAACTTGCCAAATCAGAACTACAATCTAAACGATGTTCAAGTTATTCTTGGACAAGACTGTTATGACAATCATCACCATTCCGAATTCAAGAAGTCGGAAGACAAAGCTGCACCATGGTCAGTGAAATCAAAGATTGGTTGGGCCTCAAGTGGACCCCTACCAGCGAAGTAAGCAGCAACTCTTGCAACCACAGCAACATCAATTGCAGATGACAAATTGGCAAACCAGTGGTGTAAGTGGTGTAAGTGGTGGGATATCGTGTCCTACGCCTCAATATGCGATGTCACAGGTTATTCAAAAGACGAACAACGAGCAATGAAGACGTTGGAACAAACGATCCAATTCAACCGTGAAAGATACGAAGTCGGACTTCTGTGGCGAGAGGAAGAAGTAAAATTGCCGAACAACTTCTACTCTGCAATAGGGCAGCTCAAGTCCTATAACGACGCCTACAGAAAGACTAGACGCTAAGGAAGCGCTACCAAGAAATCATTGACACGGATGTCAACGCTGGATACGTTCAGAAAGTTGATCAAGCTGAACTAAATGAAGCCAAAGACAAACTGTAAGGGTATTTGCCACATCATCCCGTCATAAACCCGCACAAACCCAAAAAAGTCAAAAGAGTGTGCAAAGCAGCGTTAAAGTACCAAGATATGGCCCTATACGACAAACTTCTACCTGGACCAGACCTGCTGCAGAGTTTGATCGGAATTTTTTTTTCGCTTCCGAGAACACCAATTAGCACTTTCAGCCGACATAGAAGCAATGTTTCTTCAAGTTGCTGTCCCAAACGATGACAGCCAATGTTTATGATTTCTCTGGCGAGAACATCCAGAGCAGAATATGGAAGTATACGAGTACACACGACACGTTTTGGGGGCGAAAAGCTCGCCGACTTGTGCAAATTACGCTTTGCACCAAGTGGCGAAAGATAATGCAGTCAACGACGAAAGTCTCGTCAAAACGGTTCAGCAAAATTTTGACATGGACGATTTCCTAAAGTCAGTCAGAAACCCTCAAGAAGCAATTGAAATCTACCAGAAAATCAGAGACGTTCTCATCAAAGGAGTATTCGATTTGACGAAATGGATAACAAGTGACGATGAAGTCAAGTCACAGATCCCAGAGACAGAGTGGTCAACGAAAAATGTGAAAACTTTTGAAGCAGAACCACAATCTTCTTCAATTCTAGGACTCAACTGGAATGTGGACACAGAAAGTCTTCTCGTCTGTCGTGGAACTGAGCAAGAAGTTCCGGCAAAAATAACTCAGAGAATTGTCCTATCCTTTGTCTCAGCAGTATTGGACCCACTTGGGATATGTTCACCCTTCATGATACAACTGCGTTTCCTACTCAAAAGCATTTGGGTAGCAACGGGACAAGCATGGGACAAGGAGATATCAGCAGAACACTCAAAACTGTTCAGTGACTGGTGCTCTGAGTTGAGAGAAATAAGGACAATGTCAAAAAACTGACTTTATTTTGAAAACGGATCCAAAAACCTGAGACTTCACATCTTTACCGACGCGTCAGAAGAAGCAATATGCATCGTGGCATACCTGCAAGACTAAGCAACGTTAAAACTCACCTATGTGTTAGGGAAATGCCGTGTGGCACCCATCAGACATATGACGATACCGAAGTTAGAACTTCAAGCCGCGGTTTACGGAATTCGTCTCAGAAAGCAGATTCTAAACGAGCATGATGTCAAAATTGACAATATCTTTCATTGGACCGATTTATCAACGGTCCTATTGTGGCTACAAGCAGCGCACAAGAAACAACAAGTGTTCGTTGCGAACAGAGCAGCGGAGATACTGGAAAACTCATCGATGGATCAATGGAGACAAGTCAAAGGTGTCAAAAACCCTGCCGACATAGGAACCCGAGGAATGTCCATCGAAGGCCTCAAGGAGTCCGTATGGCTGAACGGGCCGGCATGGCTCCAGGCAGATGAAGAAAATTGGCCAAAGCCATGGTGTCAAGTGAACGAAGTTGAAGCCGAGCAAGTTACCAGTACTGCAGCAACAGAAACAAAACTAGAACAACTAATTGACTGGAGACGATACATTAGCTTGAACCGAATTTGAAACTTCTTTGCCTACTGCATGATGTTCAAGAGGAAACAGAGGGGTACCCTCAAAGCAGACGAAATTCATCAAGCAGAGCAAATGCTGTTTCGATTTTTTCAAAACGAAAGTTTCCCGAATGTTTCAAAGTCGATAGCAAACAGCAAAGAAATCTCGAAAATATTGAACATCGCCAAATTGTCACCCTTCATAGAAGAAGACGGAAAAATTCGAGTGAAAGGTCGACTGAAGCATTTAAACCTCGCTTACAATGCCAAACACTCAATACTATTGACATCCTGTAGTATAACTTCTGTTGGAGAGAGCTCATCGTGACAACTTGCACGAAGGCACAGAATACGAGAGAAACGTGCTTCAACAAGAGTACTTGATCATCGGAGTAAGAAATGCTTTACGAAAAATCAAGTCGAGATGTATCAAATGCAGACACAGGAACGCCAACCCAATCAACCCACCGATGGCTGACCTACCACGAGAGCGACTTGATGAGCATGTTTTCACATTCACCCATATCGGAGTCGACTACTTAGGACCCATTGAAGTCAAGTTCCTACAACGTACCTTGAAGAGATGCTGCTGCCTCTTCACTCGCCTAACAACAAGAGCAGTACTTATCGAAGTTGCACAGTCATTGGACACCGAGTCATGTCTAGCTGCAGTGACAAGATTCATTGCAAGACGTGGTTACCCAAAAACCATCATCAGTGACAACGGAACAAACTTCGTTGGAGCCGCCAAGGAACCTAAAGCATTCATGGACGAGTGGGACAAAAGTAAGATTGAAAGCGACTTAGCTCAGAAAAAGATCGTTTGGAAGTTCAACCCACCCGGAGCTACTCACTTTGGTGGAATCTGGGAAAGATTGGTTCAAAGTTGCAAAAAGGTCATGATTGCAATCTTGGACAACCGAAGCCTTACAGATGAGGTACTCAGTACAACGATGTGTCTTGTAGAGCAAACTCTCAACGCAAGACCCCTGACAGCAGTAAGTGACGACCCAGAGGATCTGACAGCCCTGACACCCAATCATTTCTTGCTAGGACGAGAAAATGCAAGTGCACCATTTATGCCATCCAGTGAACACTACCATGATCTGAGAAAATCTTTCAAAACGGCTCAAGCATATGCCGACATGATCTGGAAAAGATGGACTCGTGAATATCTTCCACAATGGAATCAGAGAACGAAGTGGTCAAAAGAACAGGTGCGAAACCTGAAAGAAGGCGAGTTAGTATGGTTAGTAGATGATTCTGTGAAATGCTGTGAATACAAATTTGGACGAATCATTGAGATCTTCACTGGCAACGACAAAGTTGTGAGATCAGCAAGAGTCAAAATGGCACATGGAGAACTAAACCGGCCAGTCGTGAAGTTAGCGCCAGTATTCTACGATGGTGTTTCCGAGATCGAAAACAGGGCCGGCGATGTTGGCGCCACTTCAAATCAGCTAGAAAAGCCATCAGACAGCAAGAAATAACGTTTGAAACTGAAAAAAATTAGAATTTCTCAAAACTCAAAATTGGTCAAAACTGAAAATTTTTACAAGTTGGGACCGAAAATTTGTACACCCCCCCCCCCGATTTTGGGAAGGCAAAACCCGAGCAACCGGAGGTTATAGCACACGAATAGGGTAACCCCTAAGCTACTCAGGGGCCCAACGAACGTAATTGCATCATACCTACAAGTGTGGCTATTAGCTTTTAAATGGTGCAAAATTGGCATTTTTCGATATTTTGTTATTCATTGTTAAATTTCTTAAGTTGTTTATTTTATGATGCTTAAGATGACCAATAAAGGTCAAATACCGTACATTCAAGGCAACTAGAGCCACCTAATCACCATCCACGTTTATATCAACAAAGGTAAATATTGGAGTAATTTGACATTTACTATGTAAACAATGACCTAAATCATTTTCTTGATTAAGTAATCAGAAATAAGTAGCAAGGATGTTATAAATGATAAATATTTGATTATTTACTTTAAACCAATTGTTTGATTAGTGAAACCGTATCGTATTTAGAACCATTAGAAACTGTTACCAAGAGCAATTGGCTATCAAATTGACTAAAATTTGATTCTTTAACAACTTTAGTCTTTTTGTTAAGTTTTGCTAGATCTTAAGATCTTGCGAGTTCTAAGTTAGTTGAGCTTACTTGACGAGAAGTGAGCAACAATACTAGCTTGTTGGCTGAAGCCTTACAAACTTCAGCACGAGATCGAACATAGACTATCACTAAGGATTTTTTTAACTTCAATCAACCAAATTAAAGTTACTGTCCTTTTAATACGTCCGAGCGACTAATTATTTCTGCGAGATCATTAGTCAATCGAACCCAGTGAAGAACCAGGTCGGCGTAAAACTCGAGAACCAGGCTGTGATATATCGGTTCCGCTGAGATTCTGAGCAGCCGCAACAGTTGTAAAAGCACCTGAAATACACCTGAACTGTATTTCTGGTAAATTTTCACCTGAACAAGTTCAGGTGTGGTTACCTGAGAATAACTTTTTTGCATTCAGCAATGAAACAACAAAAATTTAGCATTAAACTAAAACAGAATACAAATACAAACTTTAGGAGAAACATCAGCACATTTATTAGGCAGTGTCCAGCTTTTTTTAAATTTTGCAAAGTTTTGAATAAATTTTGCATCAAATGTTCCCACTCTTCAGCTCTACTGATGTTTTTAGTTCGAAGAAGTAAATTTGGAACCATTAAAAGTTTCTGAAAAGAACAACAATAGCTAAGTTTTAAAGTAACGGTTAAAACAAACTTTAAAATTTTTAAAATCATTACAACAGGAAACGCAGTGGTTTTAAAGTGGATCAATTTTAATCGAATCATTCTCACATATATTTTTAATCAAAAACAGTCATTCTTGCATAAAATGCATCTCCAGAGAAATGTTTACAAAAATTCGGGAACGGTAATGACATAGGGTCCCCGTTTAGCTTCCATTTCAATAACAGTCTTTCAAAATCGGATGGAGATTCTTTTTAATTCGAAGTAACTCCATTTTCCAACATAAGCTCTGCTTCAAAGCCCTGTCCTTCGAACTGAAATCTGTTTGTTAATTTTAGGTACATGTTTCCGAAATAGGGCTCTCTACAAACTATAGGGGACAAAACAAACATTTATGGAACTATATCTTGCCGTTTATTGAGTTTCGCAAAGTTACGGTTAAGTTTAAAATAAAGGTTTCCCACTCTTAAGCCCTACTGATGCTTTTAGATCGAACAAGTAATTTAAGAGTCATTTAGGGTTTATAAATTGGATATCAATATTGAAGTTTTAGAAACACTGTTTAAAGAGATTTTAATCTCCTTAAATCATAACAACAGGAGACGCAGTGATTTTAAAAAGGATCAACTTGAATCCAATCTCTCTTCCTTCTATGTAATATGAAAAAAATTATTCCTGCTAATAATTGAATTCTGGAAAACTGGATTATTCTAAAATAGAAGCGGTAACGACATATGGTCGTCATTTAGCCTTCATTTTTTGAAGTCAGTCAGATTCAGATTGATTTTTGTTTTAATTGGAACTGATTCCATTCTCCAACATAAGCACTGCTTCAAAGCCCTGCCCTTCGAACTGAAATCTGTTTGTTAATTTCAGACACATGTTTCCGAAACAGGGCTCTCTACAAATTACAGGGGACAAAACAAACCTTTATGGAACTATTTCTTGCCGTTTATTAAGTTTCGCAAAGTTACGGTAAAGTTTAAATTAAAGTTTTACCACTCCTCAGCCCTACTGATGCTTCTAGATCGAACAAGTAATTTAAGAGCCATTCGGGGTTTATGAAGTGGATATCAATACTGAAGTTTTTGAAAAACGGTTTAAAGAGACTTTAATCTCTTTAAATCATAACAACAGGAAACACAGTGGTTTTAAAGTGGATCAACATGAATCCAATCTCTCTTCCTTATATATTATATCAAGAAATATTATTCCTGCATAAAAGTGATTTCTGGAAAAGTGGATGACACTAATATAGAAGCGGTAACGACATGTGGTCCTCATTTAGCTTCCATTTTTTATAGTCTGTCAGATTCAGATTGATTTAATAGGGCTCTCTACAAGATATAGGGGACAAAACAAACATTTAGGGAACTGTTTCTTGCGGTTTAATAAGTTTCACAAAGTTACAGTTAGGTTTAAAATAAAGGTTTCCCACTCTTAAGCCCTACTGATGCTTTTAGATCGAACAAGTAATTTAAGAGTCATTTAGGGTTTATGGATTGGATATCAATATTGAAGTTTTAGAAACACTGTTTAAAGAGATTTTAATCTCCTTAAATCATAACAACAGGAGACGCAGTGATTTTAAAAAGGATCAACTTGAATCCAATCTCTCTTCCTTCTATGTTATATGAAAAAAATTATTCCTGCTAATAATTGAATTCTGGAAAACTGGATTATTCTAAAATAGAAGCGGTAACGACATATGGTCGTCATTTAGCCTTCATTTTTTGAAGTCAGTCAGATTCAGATTGATTTTTGTTTTAATTGGAACTGATTCCTTTCTCCAACATAAGCACTGCTTCAAAGCCCTGCCCTTCGAACTGAAATCTGTTTGTTAATTTCAGATACATGTTTCCGAAACAGGGCTCTCTACAAATTACAGGGGACAAAGCAAACCTTTATGGAACTATTTCTTGCCGTTTATTAAGTTTCGCAAAGTTACGGTAAAGTTTAAATTAAAGTTTTACCACTCCTCAGCCCTATTGATGCTTCTAGATCAAACAAGTAATTTAAGAGCCATTCGGGGTTTATGAAGTGGATATCAATACTGAAGTTTTTGAAAAACGGTTTAAAGAGACTTTAATCTCTTTAAATCATAACAACAGGAAACACAGTGGTTTTAAAGTGGATCAACATGAATCCAATCTCTCTTCCTTATATATTATATCAAGAAATATTATTCCTGCATAAAAGTGATTTCTGGAAAAGTGGATGACACTAATATAGAAGCGGTAACGACATGTGGTCCTCATTTAGCTTCCATTTTTTATAGTCTGTCAGATTCAGATTGATTTAATAGGGCTCTCTACAAGATATAGGGGACAAAACAAACATTTAGGGAACTGTTTCTTGCGGTTTAATAAGTTTCACAAAGTTATAGTTAGGTTTAAAATAAAGGTTTCCCACTCTTAAACCCTACTGATGCTTTTAGATCGAACAAGTAATTTAAGAGTCATTTAGGGTTTATGAATTGGATATCAATATTGAAGTTTTAGAAACACTGTTTAAAGAGATTTTAATCTCCTTAAATCATAACAACAGGAGACGCAGTGATTTTAAAAAGGATCAACTTGAATCCAATCTCTCTTCCTTCTATGTTATATGAAAAAAATTATTCCTGCTAATAATTGAATTCTGGAAAACTGGATTATTCTAAAATAGAAGCGGTAACGACATATGGTCGTCATTTAGCCTTCATTTTTTGAAGTCAGTCAGATTCAGATTGATTTTTGTTTTAATTGGAACTGATTCCATTCTCCAACATAAGCACTGCTTCAAAGCCCTGCCCTTCGAACTGAAATCTGTTTGTTAATTTCAGATACATGTTTCCGAAACAGGGCTCTCTACAAATTACAGGGGACAAAGCAAACCTTTATGGAACTATTTCTTGCCGTTTATTAAGTTTCGCAAAGTTACGGTAAAGTTTAAATTAAAGTTTTACCACTCCTCAGCCCTACTGATGCTTCTAGATCGAACAAGTAATTTAAGAGCCATTCGGGGTTTATGAAGTGGATATCAATACTGAAGTTTTTGAAAAACGGTTTAAAGAGACTTTAATCTCTTTAAATCATAACAACAGGAAACACAGTGGTTTTAAAGTGGATCAACATGAATCCAATCTCTCTTCCTTATATATTATATCAAGAAATATTATTCCTGCATAAAAGTGATTTCTGGAAAAGTGGATGACACTAATATAGAAGCGGTAACGACATGTGGTCCTCATTTAGCTTCCATTTTTTATAGTCTGTCAGATTCAGATTGATTTAATAGGGCTCTCTACAAGATATAGGGGACAAAACAAACATTTAGGGAACTGTTTCTTGCGGTTTAATAAGTTTCACAAAGTTATAGTTAGGTTTAAAATAAAGGTTTCCCACTCTTAAGCCCTACTGATGCTTTTAGATCGAACAAGTAATTTAAGAGTCATTTAGGGTTTATGAATTGGATATCAATATTGAAGTTTTAGAAACACTGTTTAAAGAGATTTTAATCTCCTTAAATCATAACAACAGGAGACGCAGTGATTTTAAAAAGGATCAACTTGAATCCAATCTCTCTTCCTTCTATGTTATATGAAAAAAATTATTCCTGCTAATAATTGAATTCTGGAAAACTGGATTATTCTAAAATAGAAGCGGTAACGACATATGGTCGTCATTTAGCCTTCATTTTTTGAAGTCAGTCAGATTCAGATTGATTTTTGTTTTAATTGGAACTGATTCCATTCTCCAACATAAGCACTGCTTCAAAGCCCTGCCCTTCGAACTGAAATCTGTTTGTTAATTTCAGATACATGTTTCCGAAACAGGGCTCTCTACAAATTACAGGGGACAAAACAAACCTTTATGGAACTATTTCTTGCCGTTTATTAAGTTTCGCAAAGTTACGGTAAAGTTTAAATTAAAGTTTTACCACTCCTCAGCCCTACTGATGCTTCTAGATCGAACAAGTAATTTAGGAGCCATTCGGTGTTTATGAAGTGGATATCAATACTGAATTTTTAGAAAAACGGTTTCAAGAGACTTTAATCTGTTTAAATCATAACAAGAGGAAACGCAAGGGTTTTAAAGTGGATCAATTTGAATCCAATCTCTCTTCCTAATATATTATATCAAAAAAATATTATTCCTGCATAAAACTGATTTCTGAAAAACTGGATTGACCTAATATAGAAGCGGTAACGACATATGGTCCTCATTTAGCTTTCACGTTTTATAGTCTAACAGATTCAGATTGATTTTTGTTTTAATTGGAACTGATTTCATTCTCCAATATAAGCACTGCTTCAAAGCCCTGTTCTTCGAACTGAAATTTTTTGTGTTAATTTTAGGTAAATGTTTCCGAAATAGGGCTTTCTACAAATTATATGGGACAAAACAAACATTTAGGGAACTGCTTCTTGCCGTTTATTAAGTATGGCAAAGTTAGGGTTAAGTTTAAAATAAAGGTTTCCCACTCTTCAGCCCTACTGATGCTTCTAGATCGAACAAGTAATTTAAGAGCCATTTGGGGTTTATGAAGTGGATATCAATATTGAAGTTTTGGAAACACTGTTTAAAGAGACCTTAATCTCTTTAAATCATAACATCAGGAAACGCAGGGGTTTTAAAGTGGATCAACTTGAATCCAATCTCTCTTCCTTATATATTATATCAAAAAAAATATTCCTGCTAATAATTGATTTCTGGAAAACTGGATTACTCTAATATGGAAGCGGTAACGACATATGGTCCTCATTTAGCCTCCATTTTTTATAGTCTGTCAGATTCAGATTGATTTTTGTTTTAATTCGAACTGATTCCATTCTCCAACATAAGCACTGCTTCAAAGCCCTGTCCTTCGAACTGAAATCTGTTTTAATTTTAGGTACAGTTCAGGTGTTTTTTCATGTAAATTTCAGGTAAATTTCAGGTGTGGTCAGGTAGGGTTCAGGTGAGATAAATCTGCCTGAATTGTTCAGGTAGATTCAGGTGTTTTTTCAGGTAAATTTACCTGAACCTTTTTCAGAGTGTGACAATCAAAGATACGCAAAAGTTTGTGTCCAAGGAAATTCTTTTAGACAAAAATTAGTCGATCCAGAATCTTCATATTCGTATCTAAATGGATATATAACTCTCAAAATCTATGAAATTGTATGTGATTCTGTTAAATCTGTTTGTGCTATATTTGAAATGCTAAACTTAGTTATTTGAGATAGACATAAATATTAAATTTGGGTATAAGAATTATAATAGTTGAATCAACTGTCCTCAGGTAATATTTTTTGATCCAAACTTACAAATTAATTCCCGATTCTTTTCCAACTGTTTCGATCTATTCGATGCTCTGTTCAACACTACTTATAACATTTAAGTTATAACTAGTGCTCGCTGCCATTAAAAGAATTAATCAGAACAAGTTCAAATAAGAGAAGGAAATCGGACAAATTTTGGGTCCAATATAGGAGTAGATATCGTGTCTGGGGTTGCCATCAGGTATCGAATTTTTCATTTGTCCACCCAGGTGAAGGACATAGCTGCACCTCATGAAATCTTCGTACTCGGAAGTGCTCACGTTGTCACCAGTCAGCTTCGGGCATGGTGGATCAGGCAGGTAGATACGAAATGCGAATGAAGGTAAAATTGTCAAATCAGGGGCTGAAATATAAAGATTCAAATCAGTTTTGAAAATCTCATTCATTTTCCTCCTTTGTATGTGACTCAACATATTGTCAGTTTTTTCCTCGGATAACGAGTACGTCACAAGTTTGTTTTGATTACATAACAGATTTCAAAATCATCATTTTTTAGATGTGAGATTTTGAATACGATACAGTTTGGAAGTCTCTTGACCAGAGATTTTCCATGACAGTCCAAGTTTGATTTCATTTCAAATTAAAATCGTTTCTGCCAACAAAAATTATTTTGCAATGTCCTTGTAAACAGGAGAAAACAAGTTGATGGTCAACTTTCTGGCAAATATTTCGTTGAGAGATTTCAGAAAATAGAACACTTGTCCATTGAGCTGTCCACACTAAAAATTGAGAGGACACATAATTGCCATCGCCAAACCTACAAATCAGTGTTGTCCGCTTTTGTGAACATGAGTGAGGACGTTTTGTTACAACTTACCACGTGAAAGAATCATTTTTGAATTGTGGACAACAGTAACAATAAAGTTGCGGACAATCCTTAAAAAGTTCCGTCACTGATCTCAAATTTCACATTTTTATGTCAACAAAATCCGCAATTTGTGAGGAGTGTTAACTTGCGGCAGCTGTTCAAAAAAGAACAAAACGCAACCAACAACATTCTTGACATTGCACCCTACAGAACGCAAGGTACTGGAAATAAGAGAGAGAAAATGAAAATCAGCTAATTGTCTAGTTTCGAATGCAAATTGATTTTTTTGTTTGACATTAGATTTTGCTCATGTTTATGTAAATTAGCTTCAGTTGTTGAGCTGAGATCACAATTTGGTTAAGTTAAGTGAACGAATGTCTCTTTTCGTTTCGGCAGTTTTTCAAATTCCGAGACTGAAACTAAATATTAACCTTATGGAATTTTTACCCCAAAAAAGATGTAGGATTTAGGGGGGTAATGGGGGGAATTTTTAGCCAATTCCCCCTCAAAATATTTACATTATTTTGGTGGTAGTGGGGATATTACGATGCAAGAGGGGGTAATGGGAAAAATTTTTGGGGGTAAATTAGGGCAAGAGTAGGGGGGTAATAGGGGGTTAAACGATGCAAGAGTAGGGGTAAAGGGTCCATTACTCACTCAATTTTGCGTCGTTTTACCCCCATTACTCCCTACTCTTGCGTGGTCTTACCCCCATTAACCCTACTCTTGCATCGTGTTACCCCCTATCTCCCCCATATTCTTAAAGCGCTTTATCCCCTCGGCGTCCCTACTCTTACATCGTTTTACCTCCATAGTCGCAGAGTGAAAGACTTGAACCCACAACCTCTGTCCCCTAAGCCAGTTCACCTTAGCCCTCAGACAACCGATGCTTGCCCAATATTACCCATCCGTTATCTTACATCGTTTTACCCCCTAAAACTACGCAATTAATCTGAAATTTACTCACCATTACCTCCTTCCTCTTTCATCGTTCTACCGCCTAAAATTATTCCCCAATCTTACATCTTTTTGTGGGATATTTTTGGATGGTTAAATTTAACAATCCTCCCTTACTCCCCATTGCCCCCCTAATGTTACATCGTTTTACGCCCTAAATTTATCCCTTAATCTTGCATCTTTCTAGGGGGTAACTTTTGGGGGCAAATTCCAAAAATTCTCCCATTATCCCCCTGTACCCACCTAATCTTACATTGTTCTACCCCCCCCCCCCCCCCTATAAGTACCCCCTTAACCGTAGATTTTTTATGGGATAATTTTTCGGGGTAAAATTTAAAATTTCCCCCCACTACCCCCCATTAGCACCCCAATCTTACATGGTTTTACCCCCCATAGACAATAAGCCTCTACTCTTACATCAGTTTGGGTGTAATCAGGGGATAATTTCGACACGGGAAAGACTCTTTTCTTGAGTTCGATTGGGACCTTTTACGACTTGTTACGGAAAGTGATTATGCGATTTAGACATTGTTTAAGAGAACAGCTAAAATCTAGCATAGCAATATCTCCTTTGCACTAAACGCACTGTATTTTCACACATGCCGTTGTCATAAACGAAACTCGGCGTCTAGACAAAAAATTACCCACAGCACGCCCCAAGACATGGCAGACACTTATTAACGTTCAATTAAAACCTAAATCTTGCAAAATTTATGATTAATGTAACTTCCTGGTCTCCGACATCTACTGCGTTGTTTTTTTCAGTCTTCGAATTAACCTGTGGGCGAGGTTCCCTTTTTAATTTGTCAGTTTGATCGAAGCTTGATTGAATAAAGTCCGTATTTCTTTTGTAAGGTGTCTTGGTAGCTGGTTAAGGAAGCTGGTTGTTGGCACTCTTCCCTACTCCAGAACAACGGACAAAAAGGACGTAAGAAAGATTTGATATCTTCTGTTTTCCACGAAAAAAAAATCGTCTCTAGGTTCGGTTTGTTCGGTATGTTTGGCTTCAAACGTAAGAAATCGTCGCTATATTTGATTTTTTAGGTTCCGTATGTTCGGTTTGAAATTTCAATTTCGTTGTTACTCATTTCAGGTGCTGATGGGACAAAACATAAAACAAAAAATTAAACAGATCACCATACACTAGAAGGATAATTTGGCCTTAATTCTAGTCGAAAAAACTGATTGAAAGCTTTTAAAAGCGGATTTTGTCAAAGTAACCAGATAACCCTATTGCAATAGAAAAGGACATAACAAAATCAACATCTCTAGAACAAAAGAAAGAGTCTTATGCGGTGGATTAGATTATCTTATTGCAAAATATTATCCATACGGTTTTTGCGGTCCATAATGCAATCTTTTATCATATTTTTCTGCAATTGAAAGCAAAGTAAATTAATTAACAGCCTGAACTGAAATATATGAAAATTATTGGCTTGAATATTTGTTAATTATTATCTACGTGATTGTCTTGAGCGTGATCCAGAAAAAACTCAAATGCCAGTTTAAATGCCGATGACACGTGCAAGGAGCAGAAGATCTCCAAACAAAAAAGATCGCGATAAAGCAGATAACATTAACGAATATCTCATAAAAATCAAATTCCCACTGAACACGGAAAGCAAGTTTTGCAAAAAAAATTGTGTTGAAAAATTACACACAAAAACACAATAATTGAGCAAAAAGAACATTTCAAATACCTGTGGGGTCACGATAGACACTAATTTGCGTTTTGCAAACTACTCAAAACATGTTGTCTCAACAGAGTTGGTAGTTAGGAAAACTATTCAGACTTTTTTTTGATTCGTCATCCACCTAAATTGAACGATTCTGTTGAGGACAGCCCATCGGCCCAATTGTGCCCACCCATATTCTCATTGTGAAATTATGTATTTATACAAGTAACTTCGAATTTATTTATTTATTTCCTTATAAATTTATTTTTTGCTCTTTGTGGATAGTTTTCCATAAGAAGGTTCCCATGCTTGATTTTTTTAATAATTCAGGCTATTTTTGTAGTTCAGGTCTTGTTTCTTCTATATTGAAGTCAGCTTCTAGGCATTTCATGATGTAAAATAATAGCAACTAATCCTACGTACTTTCTAATTTTTATCTAACGCTGTCTATTATTTTCTGCCCGTTTGTAAAAATTTCACACTTTTTTAGCATTCAATTGTTGCTTTTTTAGTTGCTCGAGTTAGAGTATGGATAAAAGACGTCACTCATTGGAGACTAATGTTGTCCTCCCTCCGAAGAGAATTTTTGCGTGGGACTCAAAAAAGACCTTCCGACGTCTGTCTTCGTTGTTTCCTGGTGACGTTTACTGTTTATTAGATACCCAATAAATTCTACCCAGGCCTAGGCCTTGACTTATGAAAAGACATTAAAAGTCTAGTAGTGGGCCCAATATTGACTAAGATTACACGGTCGAGTTAAAGTAGAGCTGATATCTTTTCATGGGTTGAGCTAAAGTCTTTTCATAACGAAGAACATCCAGCTATGGTCTTTTTATGGGTACACCATTAGTCTGTTCAAAAGTCTGTGTTCTTCAGAATTTGAAATTTTTATCTTTGTTCTGCTACTGAATATTTAGAAGTGGAACTGGAGCAAAACTAAACAGCTGTGCACCAGAGCAGTCCAACTTAATAAACAGTTGGAAAACTTCCAAAAACCTTAAGAGTTTTGTCATATCTTAAGATAAAGAGTTATGGTAGCTTGAGTATATTATCACATTACCTGATTCAATGAAACCAGCTAGCTTAAGTGTATTGGTCCTAGTCCATTAGCCGTGACAAAATTTCGGCATTATTCAGTTTGTTTTCTCTTCCAAAATTACTATCTTTTTTTAAAAAAATGATGCAGGTTTTTGAGGGATTTGTGGTTCTTCTGAATCGTAAGAGATGAAGGAGCATACATGCTGACCACGTTATATGCAATATTGCATGTAAACTTTAAATGCGGAAAAGCAGACTTATGAAAAGACACATGTTTGACCCATGAAAAGACATTAACTCGACTTTGTTTGCAAACATTGTGTGGAGCTTAAGTCCTGCCAAATTTTTGGGTCAATCCAACGTGTTCTGTAAAATTTTGGGTCCAACCAAAGTCTTTTGCAAACAATTTGAGTCGAGCTAAAGTGCAGAATGTTTTAAAGTCCAGCTAAAATATTTTCATTTCTCAAATGAGGCGAGTATGGTCTTTTCATATTACATTTCGGTTGAGCACTGTCTTTCTTCATAAATCTGTACCTAGACCTGGGTACTGCTGTTAAGGTGTATTATTTGTTAAGCTGTAGCCTATTTGGGAATGGTTTCTATTAGAAAATATTTGTAGCATTCTTTTAATTTTCTACCTACCAGCCGTAAAATCCAGTTTGGATTCTTTGATTATCGTCTTGAATTGTTTTTATAATTTGAATTCTAATTTTTGTCTGTTTTAAATCATGAAGTTCAGTTCAGTGTCAATTGCTCAAATTTTTTTTCAATGTTGGACCCTTGTGTAGTATAGAAACCTTGTCCAAAGCCGAGCGTTGAATAATTTATTCAAAGTTGATTTTTGTATGAAGTTGTTATAGTAGTAGTAATGTTTTTACTGGGATTTTAACGTGTGGGGAAAAAGCGTTACTGTGAATTTAACGGGTGGGGACAAAAAGTGTTACTGGGAAAGCAACGGGTGGTGAAAAAAACGACACAGAATTTTTAATGGGCAGGAACAAAAGCTTGTAAAAATTGTTTCAATTTGTGCAAGTGACAAGAACTTAAAGAAATTTTCAGAAAATTTGGGTTCATGAGTGTGGTTGAACTTGTAAAAATTATTGGAAAAAAATGGTGCGGTGAATCAGTGAAACTTGTCAAATTTTTCCAAAACTTTTTGTTGTTTTATTTAAAAATTCGGAATCCTTTTTCTATTCTAATGAGACTAATGAAGGACTGAAAGGCAAAAATGTCTAAAGTGATGGAATACTGACGTAAAAGAAGAAAAGATAGTTTGAATTTGATAAATTTTGGTTCCAAAGTAAGGAAATTAACAGCTTTGCGAGTCTGAGACCTTACAAGGGGTATTAATTTTATGGTTCTTATAGAACATATGTTTGAATTAAGTCCAAAGTAATGAATATTGAAACTCGCTGAATTTCAAACTTGGAGAGAAAATTCAAGTACAGTTTCGAACAACTAAAAAAAGCGCATGAGAAAGAATGGAGTACAGAATATTGTGAAAATTGACTGAACGTTTGAAGAAATTGTGGTTTAAAATTTGTCTGAAAGTTGGTTTAAAAAGTGATTTTTTTTGTTCATTACTGTGTCGCAAAACGCATGATATGGGGGTTATTTGAATTTTGGCAAAATACGGGTTGCAAACAGTCTGAATGGAGCGCCTAAGGTGTATTTTTGGAGTCACTCTGCGCCGAAAAGTTTGGTGTTTTCTGGCTGTAAGTTTTAAAAAAAATTGATTTTTGCCGTCAATAAGCATTTTTTTAAGTCTTAAAAGGTGTAACAGATTGGTACGGGAAGTACTCTTGAGAAATCGGTTTCGTTTAAAGTTTTATTTAGTGAAACTGTAAGTGTACTTTCACTTACAGTTTTTTGTATTTTTTGATAAAAAAGATCAAAAGTGAGAAAAACTGGTGAATATTGAGGTAAGAATGTAGAATTAAATAATTTTTTATGCTAGTTAAAATGGCATTAGCAACGAAGGTCATAAGGTAAAAGTTTGTTCGGACAAATAATGATCAGCAATTGATTGTTGTTTGTATGTTACTTTTTGTTAATTTTTTGTCATTTTTGGCATTTTTTGATAAAAAAATGAAAAACTGATGTTTCTTGGGGCGTGAATAAAAACAAACAGTTTGTTCTATGTTGAAAAACAATTTACGATAAATTTTTGTCATCAACAGCTTGGCGAAACAAATAATAGTGACTAACTGGGTGCTGAAAGTTAATTTCTGTTACTTTTTTGTGTTTTTAGTTGAAACCATCAAAATTTTCCGGACTAAAAGTTAAAAAGAAAAATCCGCTTAAGTAGATGCTTTCAAATTGAACAGTTTTCACTGTTCAAAGATTTTTTTATTATTTCTGTTGAAATTGTGGATGAAAATTAAGAAACAAAAAGAACAAAAAAACCATATAATTAAATATTTTGCCGGCGATTAAAACCTTTATGTTTCTAAAAGAACCTCATTGAACTGTTCTTGTATGATTTTACTACATGGTAGAAAATACTTGGGGGTGGCAACCATAAAACTCGGTTTATCTTGAGTTTGAGTTCACTTTTTAGCATACCTGTGCAATCGACAATGTGAAATCGAAGTGAGGAAAAGCGCGTTTATTAGTTTTATTGGTATTACTTTTTGTTTTCACTTCAATTCAAAGCTGGTCGCATTTCCTACATTTCTCTTACTGTGTGTTGATAACATTAAAAGTGTATTTTTTGTCCTCTACTGAAAAAAATACGACTCAAAATTTTTCCTTTCAAGATAATAGTGATATCTACCGCGAAATTCGTGCTCTAGAAAACGATTTGTTGTTGCTTCAAAGAAACGTACAAAACCACGAGAACATATACTACTCTACAATTCTCCAAAAAGGACTCCAAGGAATTTCGTTTTAACCAATGAATAACACTCTCAGTTGCTTAAATCGATCTTATTCGCCAGAAATACAAAAAGATTCAAGATCTATCGTTCTGAGGAACCGCAAAGAACAAAACAAAGTGAAGGAAACAGTGGTGACTCTCATCTCAAAAAAAGACCCCAGTACAAAGCCAAAATAGCAAAAAAAAATCACGAAAAAGAGTTGCAAACAAAGCAAGTGAAATTGATAGAGAAAATTAATTACTAAAATGGCGGAGGCAATTTTTGAGCGCACTCAGTAATATATTAGTCAGTTTGCCCAAAAATATCGTTATTTTATATGTCAAAGTCAGCCTATATTTGACCATACATTAACAAAGAACTTTGCCTACAACTTGCATATGAACGATGATTTTTGTAAAATGCTTGGATTTCATTATCATGTTAATGCCTCGAACGATCAATTTCTTGGTTCTTTCAAGTCTACAGCATCCAAACCGCTCATTATACCTTGTCTCTTCACCTGCTTCAAATTACTTAGTAAAACTAATTTAGAGAACTCAATTTTTGAGAAGAAATAAAAACCAGAATTAAAAAAGCGGTGAGCTACAACCAGCAAAACCAATTGAATTTTGCAAACTCTAAGAAAAAACTACCTGAAATTGATTTTGTTTTCACTAATAGTATTCAGTCCAAAAAGTATTTTTTGCCTACTTGTACTATTGATAGATTTTATGGTGCTTATAATGGTGTCATTTAGGTTGAGTTTTTCAAAAAAACTTGATATTCTAAATAGTAGCTGTCATTGTTTGCATGTTTACTGTATTTTGATTTTGATAAGTTTCATTATTTAATTGAACTCTTTTAATTAACAATTGTGGTCGCTGTTGTCTTTGAAGTAAGAATTGAAAAAGTTAATAAAAAGAGTTGAAGCATATGATCAGCAAAGTTTAGCAAATCATTACCGTTCATATTCAACAACAAAAGATATTCGTAGTCAAATATCACATGCGCAATACAAATGCAAAACAGTCCACAGAGTTATGAGTTTTGATTTCGACTTGGCTAAGTTTGAGTATTTGAGTGAGGTCGTTGTACAATTTTGACAGTTTTGTATCGGGATTCCAAGTGGGTCCGCCAAATAAATTTTGTTTTCGTGAAGCAAAAGATCATCCAATGATTTCCTGCATATTGTGCTGTTGGAGCATTAACTTCGATAAATCCTTCTCTTGCTAGGTTTGTAAAATTTTCTGCTTAAAGTTCTTAAAATAATTCTTCAAAGGAATACTTTTTTCCAACGAATAGTGCTTTTCATCAACCTCCTTCGCTGGGGTAGTTGATAATTGAGTTTTTTGTCATCTTTCGTTGCGAATTAACATAAAATGTTGAGCTACTTTCACCCAGAAACAATATTTTTTTGTTGGCTGCCAATGTTTCTTCAAATGTAAATTGAACCGAGATTGAACAATCTGTAATTTCTGAATAAAAGAAATCATGAGAAGCCTCCTGCCTTGAAATTAAATGAAAAGCTGGGATTGGGCTGATTGGGATAATTGTCCATAGTTATGCCAGGCTCCGCTTTGTCAAGAAAACCCAAAGTTTCCAAAATCGTGAAGTAAATGCAGTGGTTGAAAGTTGTTGAGACCGGTGTTCCAACTATAGGTTGACCTTTTGCAACATTTTGTCTCAAATTAAATTTCTGATAGTGAAAAAGGTTAAGGCGATTAGTTCCGAGGTATGGTTGAATTGTTGCCATTGCAAATACCATACTTCGTAATAGTTCTCTCGAAAAAAATCCTCGTATCTCCAATTTCTTATTCCAGTTGTAGCAAAAAATGTTCGTGGCAAAACTTTTCTTTTGCGATACACGGCAGGTGTTCTTAGTAGATTTTTCTCAAAACAAGAACCGCTACTCTCATATTTCTAACGTTCACATTATCTTCAATTATTTTGACCTTGCAATGTTTGTTTGACTCTGAAATTACAAAAAAAAATACGCAGAGTGACACCACTAAGTAAGAGCTAATCACAAGTTAAAATATTGCTTGCCGGCTTTTTTTACTGAGGTAGTTATCCTGAGAGTAAGCTAAAAGAACTTTCCGGACAACTACGCCGTCACCGATCGTCGGTGCCACCAATTTTAGCTGGGTCGTCTTCCTCATAATATCTCTGACAAACTATTCCTTTTGTTTTTTTGCAGTTTTCCCTGACAAATATTTCGCTTCAATGATACCTTTATGCACAAAATTTCATTTTTTAATGGAAATTTTAACACTATTACAGTGAATGCTGAAGAAAATAATGTAGTGCCTTGTTGCTTAAGTATGACGCGTCTATAATTGTAGCGTCAGTGCCTGTCCCTAAATCCGTGTCATTGTTTCGGGAGATTTTGTTTTTAATTTCAATGAAAATTTTTTGTAAACCTGTGAAAAAGTTCGAATTCAAACATTGGACAGTCCGGGGAACAAGATGGTCAAACATTTTCAATAAAAGCAGAGTGCAAAGTAATAAGTAGAGGCTGTTTCTCAAACAAATCATGTGTGGTGTGTTTTGCCTCTGCGGGCAGTAATTTAGTAGTCATTTTGAAATTTAGAGAAAAACTTGACCGACTTTTCTTACAGCTTTAGATCCGCATGTGCTTTCACTTTTTTGGTTGTTTTGGAGATTTTTTTAAACTAATTCTACCAGCTCAGGAACTGCTTTAACAATTAATTCACTTTCAGTCTTTTTGGCTATAGGCCAAAAAAACTTTCTTGCAATTGCAATAAGGCTCTGCCAAAACCTGCTGCTATGTCCGCGAAAACACTCCCTCATTGGCGACAATGTCTTCAAAAGTATGCTGACACTGATTGCTATTGATAGTAGGCTTCCATCTAGTCATTTTTTTGAAAAAAATTCACAGTCAAAATATTTCTTCCTGTTCGAGCAAATGGAACTAATTGTCCAGTTTCTGACCGCAATAGGATTTCATTTAACTGGAAATTTTTTGATAAAAATTTTTTGTATTCCAAGTTGCTGAAAAAATACTGTGTGTTGGCTCTATTTCGCAGAAGCTAGCGTCTTTTAGTCCTTCTTTTGAATCAGTGACTTGGATAAGAGGGGCTTCAGTATCACCTACGTATTGATACTCCATTATTTTAAAGTAAACAAAAACCAGTTGCTTCCCTGCAGAAAAATCAAATGGATAATCACCACCATTTTTTTTTAGTTGTCATCTGCCATAGTCAGATTTTCTAAAGTGTCAAACATCTTATATCCAATATGATAACCAGACTCGTCATGAATGCGCTTAAAACCTAGTGTGCTTGGACTTTTGTTATCGAGAAAAATATTTCTTATGTTTTTACCAGAAAAGAGGAATAAAACTCCATTAATTATTTTAAATTGATAGTCAATATGAGGTAATCCGGCAGCTGTTTTTAAATTTCTCAAAAAAACGGTCACATTTTTCATAGGAACCAATTCCAATAATACCTTGTTCTCCTGAATTTCGTTTGGAGCCAGCATCAAATAAAATAATTTTCTCATAAATTTTAAGGCCTTTTTCGGACGAAAATATCTTCAAATCGTTTTTTGCTCACTTGATTTACTGTTGCACGAAAAATAGTTTCACTTAGTGCAACTCGCCAATCCGCCTCCAGACTAATTTCTTCGTTGAAATACTTTTTGAATGAGGACAAAATGTTTTGGGAAAAAATACTCAAAGAGGCTGAAAACACTATGTGAACAGTGAATTCATTCATGTTTTGTTCCTTCACTTCTATTGTCTCTAACTCTGACAAAGTCTAATTCTTAAATTTTTCTCCTGACTGGCTTCTGAAATGCGTCAATGAGACTATGAGTAGGGGTTTTGCTGAAGGTTTATCGTAAGTTTCAAAAACTTCTTTGGTAAAAGTTTGCATATATCCTTTTGTTAAAAAAACTGCTTTTGTATTCGCTTAAAGTCCCAAACGTAAGTTCCTCAGAGCTCTGCAAATGATAAAATTTTGAGTATGTCATCTAAATATTTGTAAAGCAATTTCTTGACCGATTGTAATTCTTTGCGCAATTGCCGATTTGTTCTTGCTGAAATTTTTGTAAACTTTAAATTCAGTTTTCAAGCAAAGGGTGCTGAAAGAGCCCTACAATCTGTACCAGTTAATACTCACAACTTTTTAGGTCGCTTGTTCTCCATCATTTTCCTGAACGCATTAGCTGTTGTTGTGGCGTGATATGATCTCAAGGGTTAGACTCGTAGATAACGTGAGAGACAGGCAAACGCAATAAACATTTTTTTTGCGTTTTTTTCTCTTTTTCTAATTTATCCAGATAAACCAAGTCTAGCTCCCAATTTTTGTTTATGTCGTTGGGAAAAACTTTCAGTTTTGGAATCTGTTTTCTATAGATTTTATGCTTTGTGCGGGCATTTTTGCCCTCTGGAAAATAATTCACTCTACTTGATTTCAAATTTCTGCTTTTTTGTAGACTTTTGAAGCATCCATATGCTTTGGCTTCTTTTATGTACCTAACTCAAGCTTTTCTCCTCATTCGTCGAATGACTCCCATTCGAAAGAAATTTGAGCCCTTGTATGCTGAACTCAGGGTTCAATTAGAAATTGTGAGGATTATGTTTCATAATCTGATATTTTGAATAAAAATAAATTCTTCAGCAGTTGACATGGTTTAACTCAAACGGATAAAACAGAGCTTAATGATGAGTTGAATCAGTTCAAAACCGGTTTTTGTTAGTAAAAGCGCTCGTCGTTTATCACTTGAGGAATTTTTCCTGAGAACACCTTCAAATATGTTTCTGTAATTTTCTGAGTCTTTTACTTTTACTCTAACATGACCCAGCAAAAAATTGTGAAGACATTCACATAAACCAGTATAACATCACTATCACAACTAAGCAATTTTTTCCATAACTGTTTTGGTTCCAAATGCACCATTTGCTTCGGTAAAGAGTTTTTTCTCTTTCATTGTTTAGAGGGGCTGTTTCTGCTTTATTAGAGGGACGTTAGAACATTGTAGGACCTTGCTCAAAAAATTTGAAGAGTATCGTAAATATTCAGATTCACAGGTTTTCGGATCACGATCGATAAGCAAATTCCCAAACGGTTCTTTCGTTGCCAATTTATAGCATTGTTTTAAAACCTTAGCAAGGTTTAGCTGCTTGCCTAAAAATTCAACTTGTTGAATATCATCGCAGGTTGATTTGAAATAAATGATATTTGTTGTGTTCAAGTCTTTCGAAAAAGACCACTTGCTCTGCTGATAAAGGTCGTGGTATATAAATAACATTAATGCTTTTGTGACGCCCTGCAGTGGCCAATTTAACAAAATTTTTGTCGATATAAAGTTCAACGCACGAGTCGCCGATCATCAGAATACAATTTACAAGGCCGTTCAAAAACTCTAAATATACATGCTCTTAAAAATAATAGAAGAGTGTTTTTCATTTTAATGTATATTTGTTGAATTTGTCTGTACAAATATATAATATTGTTAAACTTTGGGTAAAATGTGTTTCCACTCAACATTTTGAAAACAACTCTTCATTGCTACAGCCTGAAGCCTTTACAGCGGCCATGAAGACCCTATCTTGCGTAGATATAATTTTATTCAAAGTCTTGGATATGGTGAAATGTATCCAACAAGACTTTGCAATATTGATATCCAGACTAATTTTTTTTCAATTTGGTTGCATCACTGTTAGTTTAACAATACAATGTAATTTTAGCAGTAATACAAACAACAATTGTACAAAAAATACAACTTCTGACCGTGGTGAGATTGTCTGATTGCAAAAATTCCATGAAAGTTTGCTGCTATTTTCTTTTTCGAAATAACTTTCTTCAACAACAGCGTTAACTTGATCAATTGTTACTCTCTCCTTCTCTAGACAATAAAAAAAATTGCTTAAAAATGTATTGAGAAAAAGTGATTTCACATAAAAATAACTCAAAGCAATTGAGCTCTGCTAGAAATTCTTTCATATGAACCATAAAGCAATCAGAGAGTCACAGGTTTTGTAATAATGAACAAATTTGTGCACTACTTCTTCCTTAACCAAAATTTGAATCTCTTTTGGCAGTGAATGACCATTCGTGTCAATTGCTCCAACAACCGGGTGCTTCGGCATCGGTAATAGTCACGGAGGACAGACTCTGAGTTGACTTTTCGACATTATGCTTTCTCCACTGACTAAAACGTTCAAAAAGATATACTAATTGAGTGAATGATCGTCCCCGTAACAAAGGTGCAAAAAGTTGAATTCGGTAACAGTGGTGATTCCACTATCGGCAATTCCTCTCTCATTTATTAACCATTTGAAAAAGAAAATTGCCTTTTCTTGTACACAATGTTTGTTGAAGTTGTTTTTGCCCTTTGTATGATTTTGACAATTTTGTGTAGATTAGTTCACAGATATCGAAGGACCTGCAAGTGAATTCAGATCAATGATAGAGCGCTCAGGCAAATCAGACAAAAAATTAACCTACTGAGTTTTAAATTCACTCTGATTTCTTGGCGGTAATTTTTTTTATTCTGTGATCTAATCCTTCAACGTCTAACATGACTGTTTTGCTGCTGCGGATTCCAATAAATCATAAATTGACGGATGAAAAACTTTTGTAAATAAGGAAAACAATTTTCTCGACAAATGACAGCTAAACAAATGCTGCTTTTCCGCCGATGCAAATAAGAGTAACCATGTCCTTGATAATATATTTCGTCCAAGTAGTCACTTTGAGCAGGAAAACAATTGAAACTTACACTGTTCTTGAGGTATTTCAATGAAACGGATAAATATTTTCCTGGATTTTGTTCAAACAGTTTCTGCATACATTTGGATTTTCAAGACTCTGCATGAAATGATTGCAAAAATAACAAAATGGGTTATTATTCATTGCGTTGGGAAAATAAATTATTATCATCAGACAAACTGGGATTTTATTTATTAAGCATATACTTAACCTTGGTTATACAAAAGCAAATTCCTTCGAAAACGTTTCAAGGTAAGGAATCCAAAAAAGAAATCTCCCAGCATATGTTGGTCTTAGATTGCATGTATCTTCTCTTTTAGTTTATACAGCACACTAGTAACTGCGCACTTACAAACGAACACACACCCAAGACACAAACACGTACACAAATAACGCTTAAAATGCGTTATATTGTTGATAACCGTTGATAGTAGAGAATTAAATGTAGTCTAGTAGAATGAAGACTCAATAGCAAGCATAAATGAGCTGGGTCCTCACTAAATCCGTTCTGAATAAAAATGAAACTTGGTGCTGGAACAGAAGATAAAACCAACATATAATCAAATGATAATGCTTTATAAAAAATTTGACCGATAAAGCCTTCCTCATACCAAAGCTGTTAGGTATTTAAGCAGCATACTTAATTAATTAAATACTCTAGGTAAAAAAGTAATAAAATTGATGTGTTCGCGGAACATAGCTAACTCGAAAACATTGGAAAAATACTATTCTGAGCCTCACTTAGAACACAAGGATTTGAGTTTAATAAAACTTGGTGTAACAGATACTTGTGTAACCTTTTTGCAACACGAAGGCATCGAATTGATTGAAAACGCCTTTAAAAAACCTATAACTTAATTTTTATTTTTCTAATTTTGACTCCAACTTTCACTTGCTGTGCTTCACTCCCCTTACTTTTTAGTAGTACTGTCACAAGAGTTTAGCTGCAATTTCCTTTTTTTGTTCGGTTATTCTGCCAAAATGCTGCTAAAACCAAAAAAAAATTTTCTAATGTTCCTCTAGATATCATTCTAAAGGCTGAATCAACGCCTTACAGCCGAACAATTGCTGACGAGACAGCTGGATGAGTGGGCTACAGTAAATCATATGGCTGTGCCTATTGTGATAGTTATTTTTATTCATTCATTTCGCTTTCAGAAAAGCTTTATGGAAGGAACTCAATACCTGCTCGATTTTGTAATGTATTATGCCAGAGAGTTTGTATTTGACCCGGACACATTGGAAGATGAAGTACAAGACCTTTTCTACGATTTTGACGTAAAAGAAATTCAACTGTATGACAATCAAGAAGGCTACTGGAGAGATCCTGAGCTTGTCGAAAGCATTTGAAAAATGAAACCAAATAATGAGAGCACAGAAACTTTTGGTGAACTTGCCACGTTCCGTAATACAATTACCTGAAAACCTAAAAACACGCAAGTTGATGTTTCGAGTATCAAAAGTCTTGCGACTAACCCGTTAGCAAGTGTTTTGAACCAAAGAAAGGAAGAATCGGTTTCAAGTACGAAAACTAAATTAAACTTTTTCCTTTGTTAGTTTTCTATGTTGCGTGTGTTATTCCTCTGTGAAGCGGACTTTTAGTTCATAATTTTACTTCCAGATCATTTCAAGTATCAAACTATAGGGAAAAGAACTTATTAAGGGTAAAAGTCGCCATTATCTTGGAAGGAAAATTTATCAGTCAGTTTTCCTCACTTTGGTTTTACTTTGTCGATTGCACAGATATGCTAAAAATGGATCTCACACTCAAATAATTTAAACTTACACTGTTCTTGAGGTATTTTAATGAAACCGATAAATATTTTCCTGGATTTTGTTCAAACAGTTTCTGCATACATTTGGATTTTCAAGACCCATATCTTCGTTTACTAGATTGACTCTGCATGAAATGATTGCAAAAATAAGAAAACGGGTTATTATTCATTGCTTCGGGAAAATAAATTATTATCATCAGACAAATTGGGATTTTATTTATTAAGCATATACTTAACCATGGTTATACAAAAGCAAATTCCTTCGAAAACGTTTCAAGGTAAGGAATCAAAAAAAAAGCTCCCAGCATATGTTGGTCTTAGTTTGCATGTATCGTCTCTTTTAGTTTATACAGCACACTAGTAACTGCACACTTACAAACAAACACACACCCAAGACACAAACACGTAAACAAATAACGCCTAAAATGCGATATATTGTTGATAACCGTTGATAGTAGAGAATTAAATGTAGTCTAGTAGAATGAAGACTCAATAGCAAGCATAAATGAGCTGAGTCCTCATTAAATCCGTTCTGCATAAAAATGAAAGTTTGTGCTGGAACAGAAGATAAAACCAACATATAATCAAATCATAATGCTTTATAAAAAATTTGACCGATAAAGCCTTCCTCATACCAAAGCTGTTAGTTATTTAAGCAGCATACTTAATTAACTAAAAACTCTAGGTAAAAAAGTAATAAAATTGATGTGTTCGCGGAACATAGCTAACTCGAAAACATTGGAAAAATACTATTCTGAGCCTCACTTAGAACACAAGGATTTGAGTTTAATAAAACTTTGTGTAACATATACTTGTGTAACCTTTTTGCAACACGAAGGCATCGAATTGATTGAAAACGCCTTTAGAAAAACCTAAAACTGAATTCTTATTTTTCTAATTTTGGCTCCAACTTTCATTTGCTTTGCTCCACTCCCCTTATTTTTTAGTTGTACTGTCACAAGAGTTTAGCTGCAGTTTCTTTTTTTGTTTTGTTATTCTGCCAAAATGCTGCTAAAACCAAAAAAAATCAGTCTAATGTTCCTCTAGATATCATTCTAAAGGCTGACTCAACGCCTTACAGCCGAACAATTGCTGACAAGACAGCCGGATGAGTGGGCTACAGTTGGCTGTAGCCTATTGTGCTAGTTGTTTTTATTCATTCATTTCGCTTTCAGAAAAGCTTTATGGAAGGAACTCAATACCTGCTTAATTTTGTATTGTTTTATGCCAGAGAGTTTGTATTTGACCCGGACACATTGGAAGATGAAGTACAAGACCTTTTCTACGATTTTGACGTAAAAGAAATTCAACTGTATGACAATCAAGAAGGCTACTGGAGAGATCCTGAGCTTGTCGAAAGCATTTGAAAAATGAAACCAAATAATGAGAGCACAGAAACTTTTGATGAACTTGCCACGTTCCATAATACAATTACCTGAAAACCTAAAAACACACCAGTTGATGTTTCGAGTATCAAAAGTCTTGCAACTAACCCGTTAGCAAGTGTTTTGAAACAAAGAAAGGAAGAATCGGTTTCAAGTACGAAAACTAAATTAAACTCTTTCCTTTGCTAGTTTTCTTTGTTGTGTGTGTGTGTTATTCCTCTGTGAAGCGGACATATAATTTGTAGATTACTTCATAATTTTATTTCCAGATCATTTCAAGTATCAAACTCTAGGGAAAAGAACATATTAAGGGTAAAAGTCGCCATTATCTGGGAAGGAAAATTTATCAGTCAGGTTTCCTCACATCGGTTTTACTTTGTCGATTGCACAGATATGCTAAAAACGGATCTCATACTCAGACTCAGCCAAGTTTTATTGTTGTTCTACCTATATTTGTCTGCCATGTAGTGAAGTCTGTCATGAACATTTCAAAGGGGTCCTTTGAAACCTAAATTATTAATCGCTCCCAAAAATATCGAAAACTATTTGTTCTTATTCTCTCATACTTTTCATCCACAATCTCAACACAATAACAAAATGGACATTTTACACTAAAAACTGTTCATTTTGACACCACCTACTTTAGCAGATTGTTCTTTTTTAACTTTTGGTCCGCGAAAAATTGGTAATTATATCTAAAACTGCAAAAATAAATAACAAAAACATACATTCAGCGCCAGTTTCAAACTGATATAGCGCATGAGAATGAATTAAGGACAAATATCGTGAAAGTTGACTAGAAAACTGAAGAAATTGTGGTTTAACAGTTTTCGCCGAGCTGTTTAATGACAAAATCTTCTTTTAAATTTTCTTTTAAAAAAACACAAGTATTTGCCAACTTTTTAAACCACAATTTCTTCCATTTTTCAGTCAGTTTTCACGATATTTTGTCCTCTATTCTATTTCTTGCGCTATATCAGTTTGAAACTCTACTTGAAACTTCGCTTCAAGCTTGAAATTCAATGAGCTTTCATATTCAAAAAATCGCGCTTAATTCAAACATATGGGCAGTTCCATCGGGTTAGTCATTTTTGTTTTTCAGTCCTTCATTAGTCTCATTAGGCTAGAAAAAGGATTGAGAATTTTAAAGAAAAAATCACAAAATTTTGGAGAAGTTTCACTCATTCATCGCACCAAATTTTTTCCAAAAATTTTAAGTGTTTGTCCCCACGCGTTAGAAATCCAGTGTCGGATTTTTGACCCCACCCGTTAAATTCCGAGTAACACTTTTTTGTCCCCACCCGTTAAAAATCCAGTGTCAGTTTTTTGTCCCCACCCAGTAAATAACATGACAGCTATTGGTTTTTATTGGTTGTTGTTATAATATTTATTATATTTGTTGTTATATTATAGCTTGTCTGTCCATCTGAACAATTCTGTCCCTCCTCAACACTTCATGTTACATCGCAAGATCTTGGCATTTTACCATTTTTTATCATGTTTCTTATCAAGTTTCGTGTCACTGTGAATGTTTGTTTTTCGTCTGCGTCATCTTCTTACGCTTAAATTTGATGAAAGGAAATGCTTTGAAATTCGCTATAATGATTGAACTATCGTGACTTTTCCGGTTCCCAGAGACCATTTCTGTACCTTCTGTGTTTTCTCAAATTATTCTTGCGTTCGAGCACTTTTATAAATTGAGTTGATTGTCTTCATTAAACTGTGCGACTTTTTTTTTGGTCCAGAGAGTTCTTCAAACCTCACTTTAGCATGATGAATCATCAACTATTATAGCCAGAATTTAATATATATGCTCTCTGAGTAGATTGCTAAATATGGTCTGGATAGTCTTGTCAGAACTTATTGAAGAGTCTGCAAATTCTGATTTTACGGCATAGATACTCAAAGCAGATCAACTTCCACATTATGTACAGCTGATCAGACCTACCAGATTGTCAAACACCTCCCTGTCTTCCCAACAAATTTTGCAAATACATGTACGATTTTGAGCTGCATTATAAACTAATTATAGACTAAATCTATGTCAAGGAGGTGTTGTTATTGACATAGAGACTGAAAAGGTTGAGGTAAATTGACCTGAATAAACACATGAACATAGATAGCTGTATCGTTCGGGCTGATTGTTCTCACGTGAACAACACATGCAGCTGCCGACATTTTTTTGAAAATTTCAGGTATCATTTGCTGAATTTTTACATATACATTGGTGAAAAATACTTGAAAAATGCCAGAACACCTCCCGCAATCTACTTGTTTACTATTATCTGAATTTAATTTAAAATTTCATTTTAAATTATAATGCAGCGCCCTTCTAACAGTTTAAGCAGATTTTGAATCGAAAAATAATAGCTAAAATGTGATTACTGTTAACTGGCTCCGAATCCAGACCACTGTCTCTTCCTAAGTATTGGTTTGCTGCCTTGTGCACCAGAGGAGGTCCAAGGTCAGTCCATTGCAATCCGTGTCTGTAGTCTCTGTTCAATAATTTTAAGTACTCCTGAAGAAACCGATTCCCCTTCACAAAGTGCATGTTGCCCTGGTTCAACATATTTGATTTCTCTTTGTTTTGAAGCTTGCAATTCTTACTCGGAAGTCTAGAACACTCGTAAAAAAAATTTCGAATTGTACTTATTCTATGCGGAATATCAAAATAAGTTACTACCCTTAAGTTACCACCCCACGAATTTAGCACCCAATTTGACCTGATCATGATGTCTCAACAGGGAAAACTTGTTACGGCCGTAGTGCGTCAGGAACAAATGTTTGATCAAAACGGTATAGAGATCTTGGAATGTTTTCTATAGCCCGAAGAAAGGCCGTAATCAGGTTTGTGAGTCACCGTATTCTGACCGTAAAAATATTTTTAGGCAGCCGTACTTAAACCGTTTTATAAAACAAAAAACTGCGACACAAGAAACTAATAAAAACTATTTTTAGTTTTTTTCTGAAAGCTGTAAAAATTCAGAAGTCGTCAGATATAACTTTGAAACAGCTCTTTTTTATGACAATTTTAAGTATTCTAAAAAATACTTTATGAAAAGGAGCACCTTGTTAACGGAAAACTTGATGAAGCCCTTGATCTTTGTAATGGGTTTTTGTTTGTTTTTCAGAACTTTGAACATCTTATCCATCGCTAAAGCATTGAAAACGAACTCAAAAGAGGTAAAGAAAATTAAAATTTTTTTGCAGTTACGTTTTTGAAATCAGAACAAAAAACTTTAGGATCCGATAGAAAATCTTATACGGCCTAACACGGCGCCGTTTGAAATGTCGTAAGGTTTCTGTTGCAATGTATAAGTCGTAGTAATTTTTGTGGGCAATCTGGATATACCAACTTTTATCCAAAATGCGAAAAAAAAACTTTTACACCTTTAATCCCATACACTTGTGCGTTGTCTAGATAAGAAATAATCAGATAAATGTTTACCGTTTGGTGTATCTAAGCTACAACTACCTTCAATTCTTGCCTACGAGTTACGTTGATAAGTTCAGCAGCTTATTTTCTTAGCACTTGACAACTTTTGTCCTAGTTTCTCTAAGTACACCTTAGAAAAGTTTGTAGTACGCAATTTTTAAAGACTTTTTGCTGTGGCACGAGTGTTGGCCGAGTGTTGACTGGAGTGTAGGTTGTAACCTACTTATAGAACTAAAGTATGGATATAATTCCAACTCTAACTCAGTTATTTGGGAAAGTGGCAGTGTCAATCTAAAGGTGCTAAAACACTCTTTCGTAGCGTGAATTCATGGTCTATAATCGTCTAGTTAACACCACTTTTTACATCGTTGAAAAAAAGATAACTGCTTATTATATCAGCAAGACGCCTTAAGCAAACTAACTCAAAAAGGCAAATCTAGCAAACAGTTGTTTGCAGCTCTGAGTCTTAGATCCGTCGTCGGCTCGTTTCTAAAACCTCAAAATCTTATGCCTAAAAAGAGTGCAATCGATTTACTTTAAAAGTAGGCTCAAAAAAATTATGTCATTTGCACTTTTTTCGAGCAATTTACGTAAAATAACGCTTTGAACGTTTTTGAAATGACGCAAAAAAAACTTCTTGGTGGATGGATTGTTCATTTCATTTAAAAAACGCATTGCTCAATTAGTTGCTAATACAATCTCAGCACCTACATATTCGCATTCTTTACCACAGTTTCCGATGTCTTCAGATTAAATATAAAACGATTTTATGATAGAAGTAGGACAGATTGAGAGCTCTATTTAGACAGACTAACAAGGCGACTCGGTAATGTGCAATTGCACATAAGGTTCCAAACCCTCTCATCCACAATTTTGGCATGATTGTCTACCAAATGAGGAACATAGAAAAACCCAAAAATTCAAGCATTTTTTAAAAATTTGGTGTATGAACAGAAAGGTAGCGTCCAAAGCAAATTACTGTGGTGGAGTGAATAATGGTGCATTAGATTGATGAGATGTGCAAATATTAAGAAAGCGAGTGAAGGCGAACAGCAAAATCAAACAACAAAAAATAATTACATCAAAAACTTCATGTCCGTTTAAAAAAAAAACTTACTAACAAAATCAATATACCGTCAAATAAAACGGATATTAAACAACACAACTTTTAATTTACCAGAAAAGATCTGGGACTACTCAATGAAAAGACTTGGTAACAATTAGACAGTAAAGAACAAAAACAGTAAAGTTGTAAGTTTCGCTTTTTTTAAGCAAATAATTTCAAAGCAATGAAAACCATTAGAACTCAACTAAAATAACCCATAAATGTACGATTACAAATTGTTCTATAGAAGTAATTAAGAACTGCTGGTATTCAGTTTTTTATGCGGTTAGAAAAAGAACAATAAATAGACAACATATAATCAATTAAAGCTTAGCAGAAAATGCTTTCGAAACCGTAAAGCCATACTATGGCCATCAAAATATGTTTGATTGCACTTTCTGCGAGAACTGATAATGTCTTATGTAACCTCTCATTAATGAAGCAAGGTAACAAGTAGATAAAAATGGAAGGAATGCAAAATTAAGTAACACTTTAATTTTTTATCGAAAAAAATATTTCCAAAGACATGAACGCCATTAATTACAGGAAGAATTAATTAAATAGATTCATTTATTCTTCCAAAGCAAGCCCTAGAGTAATGATATTATCCAGATTATGTCTTACGTCTACAAAAGTAACGTCAAACATGACAAAAATCCAAAGTTAATTTCCTTTTTTCCGTGTCGAAGCCAGTAAAGTCAACGAATTCTTTAAAAACTTTAGATTGTGTGACACCAATCCCTCTTAAAACCTTCTTTCGACAACAATATTGTCATAATTGGCTTATAATTAACGAGACTAGATAACAAACAAACAATAAAAGGAGCAAAACTACGAAATTATAAAGTGTCTCTTTTTAATTTATAAAACAATTGTTTTCAGAGTCAAGAAAGCCATCAGCTATCTACTAATATCAGAAAATTGAATCATCTATTCTTCCATAAAAAACCAATGAAACCGGGTCATTGTACAGGAGTTTTCTTACGACTAAAAAAAAACAAAGTAAAAAGTAAAAAGAACAGTTAAAGACAAAGTTAGAAAAATTCAAATAATTTCTTTGAGAAAGTAGCGTGGAAGCCGTTAAAATCATAATCTATATCTTCAAAAATTTTAATATTATCAATGGTGCATTTTTTGAAAGCCAATAATGTGATATATGAACTGTCAACAATGTGATAATGTGACAAAACTAGAAAACTTGAAAACTGGTCAAATACCTAAACAAATTTTAGAAAATTTGAAATCTAGTAATATCAAAGCCACAGAAAAATAATTTGAGGCCTAAAACCGCAATATTGATCGAATTTGATTTCAATAGAAAAATAAATTTTTATTCATTGCTGACAATAAGCTACAAGTTGACCAAATTGAGGCAAACTTCAATAGGTCATTATTTTTTTTAAAAACAAAATACTTCTAAAAGTCAAAGCAACAATAAGCTTTCAAGTAGTCAACTAAATACAACAAAGTAGAGCCATATAGGAATCCATCTGGACCTATCATTAGTGACCTTTGGTTTGAATTGTTCTGTTATTTAATTAATGTAGAAAAGATCGACTTTTTTAATAAAAAAGACCGAATGATTACAATCGGAGTTTTTTTGGATTATACCAGTCCAAGATTGGTAGAAAAGTAGCCCTGCTAATGCTGTTTGTCTTTTGGGAACACTTAAATTTTCGAATATTCTAGATATTGATATTTTGTTAGTTAAAAACTCAAAAATAGATGCTGCGTTTTTGCTAATCAACGAATAAATTCGGCAAAAAACGGCAAAGTTTTAATTACAGAGCACTCTCAACGGAATTTGGAGTAGAAAAAAACCCCATTTTGAGTCTCAAAAAATTGCGTTAGCGGTGTTTGGGTCTGTACTTCCTCTAAATTGAAGCAAACTGGAATAAAGAAGATTATTTCGTGCTGTTTTTGATGAAATATTCTTAATTTTGAAATATTTGACCAGAACTGTTGACGAAAAAATTAGCTTAAATTAAAGTTTTTGTCTTTACAAAAAAATCAACAATAGTTTCTAAAAAGATTTAAAAACTTTAGCAAAATAGGGGAAGTTTTAGTCAAAAAGTCCAAAAAATTAGAACAAAATTTCTTCGGAATTCACTCTATTTTCTTGAATTTTAAACCTCGATAACTCCCTGTGAAAAGCGAAAAATAAAAAAATGTTTTCTATTCCCTTTTCTACGCTGGAAGAGCTTTCTAATGATATCAGTCTCAGCTCTCTACGATTAATATATCGATCGGCCAAATTTGACTGAAAAAAAAACATAGCCGGTAGAATACCGGAAACGACTCGATTCTTCGTGCTAAATAATCTCTACACTAACTTGGACAAAATCAGAATATCGAAAAAAAAACAAAAGAAATAACAAAAATATTAGACCAATATAACATAAGCGTTAAAATTTTTTCAGTTCAGGGGTGTGGGTAGTTGCTCGTGGGGGGGGTTGGTAGGTTGGGGCAGATAGGTGGTGGTGGGGGGTGTAGGTATGTGGGGTGGGGGTACGTTGCGAGGGGAGGGGTAGATAGGTACATGGGGGGGTAGATAGGTACGTGGGGGGGGATAGTTGTGTACGGGGGGTAGGTGGGTACGGGGGGAGGTAAGTGGGTACGGGGGGAGGTACGTTGGGGTTGGGGGGTAGATGTGTGTGTGTGTGTGTTTGGGGGGGATATGGTACGTGAGGGAGGGGGGGGGGGGGGGGGGGTAGGTACGTGAGGGGTAGTTTTTTTAGGGCGGGTTAGGTAATTAAATGGGATCACATTTTCTCAAATTTAGCTGTTCACCTTGAATTACAGACGGTTACCAATTGCTAAACATTACAAACTAAGCTATTGTTCAGGTCCAATATTCGGAAACGAAGGTCAACAATCAAAAACGGAGGTAAAAGCTCGAATAGAAAAAACTCAAAATTCAGGTCATGAACAAACTTGCTTTCTGCTAAAAAAAAACCTGTAGAATATCAATACTCCTCTTCAAGTCGTAAAAAGCCCATTTGAATATATAGTTCCTTCCCCCTCAAGAGAGGTCAGAAAAATTGAGAAAATATCAGAGACAACTAAAACAACAGCAGAAAATTTCTAATCACTTTAAAAAGAAAGGGTGCCATAGCCGATAAAAAAGATAAATTTGTTTATTAATTGTCAGGAAATCTCAAAATTGTCTCCTTAGTCAGCAAACGAAACTGGTAACTAATATAAATAAGAGAAAAAAAACAAAATCATGAAAAGAGCTAAATCAACTTATACAAATGCCAGTTTCTGGCATATAAAATTGTGAGTTCAAAAGGCAAAACCAACTTCAGAACAGGTTCTAATATTTTAGCATAAACAGATCTTAGATAAACATCTTTGTGTTCGATATGTTTTTCCATCGGATTGAACTGGTAAAAATATAGAGATCCCGTATTGAAGATCCGATTCGATATTGAAAAAGCTGTGATTAGAGAATAGTCGAATGATTTGTAAAGCAACGGTAAGAACATTGCGGATGTACAGTTACAAAACGCGAACTGCAAAGAGAAACGAAATATCCGCACAGATTTGAACCCTGATACGAACTCGGCGGTGTATAATTTTCCTCGTGGCAGCCAGTTGTGGGAGCAGCTGTCAAATTTGGTCCGCCGACTGGGGCAGTGGAAAACAAACTGCTATCCAAACTGTTTACAAGTGTACCAAAGGCACATTCAAACAGCCGAGCGAATCAGCAAAAGAACACCAACGGGTCAATTTGAAAACTTCTTTTCAGTAGAAGGGTTGAAATGCAAAACACAACACAAGCAAACAGGCAACAAGAATTGAATTGGTTTTTACAAGACAAGCTTGACAAGAGAAAAACTTTGACAGAAGAATCTAAAACTAAGCGGAGACCTGGCTACAAAATAATTGAAAATTTTCAACAAATAAGTAAACTTGTAATTAATTAAGAACAAAGTGTTAACTACTCATAAAGGGAACTATTGAAAAAGTTAGAGCGTCCTAACAAATACAATTCATATCCTCAAAATTTTTTTGAAAACAAGAGACGATTCGAAGCAGAGATCAGAAAAACCATTGACAAAGCTTGGCTTGAGTATATAAACAAGATTACGCAATAAAAAACATTTTTGATTCAGTCAAGACAATTCAGGAGGTTAACAGTAAAAATATTAAAAAACTCACACATATGGAGAATCAGTTTCACAAATTGATCAAAGCAACGCATTATCAAAGGATCCAGATAAATCAACAACTTGAGTGGTCACGACTCAATTGGGAAAATAAAAAATTTAGATCTAAAGACGAACGTGCTCAAATGCGACAACATTTTCTCGAAGTGGAGCTTGAGCTAGAGCGCATATTAAAAAAAATGGCAGTAAAGTACGATGGCCTACATTTACAGCCAGTCAGCTTGCGTGACAATACAACCCTCAATTGAGAACCAAAGAAAAAGTGTTTCAGACCGGACCGAGAAAAGTAACAGCATTTCGACCTCAGTGAGAACAAAATCAATCAGTTTTGGCAAACCGGCAGAGACAATGCACGATTAAAAAATGCATGCAATCGTTCTTCTGGCTGTGAGAACGGAGATGTTTCTCCCTAAATTGGATCTAGAACCAGTTGTATGCAATCCGGCTGCAGTCAACTCCTAGAAGTGAAACTCAACAGCTTTGAGGGAAATTCACTGGAGTGGCCTGACAAGTCTAGCATGTTTATCGTAAACGCAAACAAACGCAAAGTTCCTGATTCGGAGAAAATGATCCACATGAAGACGCTGCTAACAGGCCAACTAAAATCTGCAATCTCGGGAAAGAGGTACTCCGGACAGTTTACAGTGCTGCCTAGAGCAACCTAAGAAAAAAAGGAAGACCACGTGTAATTATGGAGACACAAATTGAGAGCCTGCAAAAAGCAAATCAAGTTAATCCTGATGATTCAGCAATCTCGATCTAATTTTCGCTTTTGGTTTCGAACTTTGCAGACGTACTTAAAGAGTGCCAACAAAAGGGTGATCTTCAATCGATCTCAGCATTGTTTAGGACAGTTGACAAGCTAGCACAAATACTGAAAGAGAATTGGTGGTTCTGTGTTGATGACAAGGACGACCACAGACCTCATTGAAGCTTTTTTATGAAACAAATATAAAGAATGGCAATGGCGCTTGAAGGTTTCTCAGCGTCTTAACGTGAGCAAAAACTTGAAGACAGAAGTAATGAAATAATACAAAAGGAGAAAAAAATTTTCGATAAGACGAAATTTTAGTGCAATTTCTGACGTAAAAGAAACATAGCCAACTGAAAGCGATCAATGTCGGCTTGCTGATGGAAGCCATCATAATTGAAACTGTCCATTTTGTGGGGAGGGTACGTGAGGGAGGGGGATAGGTACGTCGGGGGTAGTTTTTTGGGGGCGGGGTAGGTAGTTAAATGGGATCAAAATTTCACCTTGAATTACAGACTGTTACCAATTGCTAAACATGCTTAGTCATGAACAAACTTGCTTTCGGCTAAAAAAAACCTGTAGAATATCAATGCTCCTCTTCGAGTCGTAAGAAACCCATTTGAATATATAGTTCCTTCCCATCAAGAGAGGTCGAAAAAATTAAGAAAATATCAGAAACAACTAAGACAACTGCAAAAAATTTCTAATCATTTTAAAAAGAAAGGGTGCCATAGCCGACAAAACAGATAAATTTGATTATTAAGTGTCAGGAAATCTCAAAATTGCCTCTTTAGTCAGCAAACGAAACTGGTAACTAATATTAATAAAAGAAAAAAACAAAATCATGAAAAGAGCTAAATCAACTGTTACAAATGCCAGTTTCTGGCATATAAAATTGTGAGTTCCAAAGGCAAAACCAACTTCAGAACAGGTTTAATTTCTTAGCATAAACAGATCTTAGATAAACATCTTTGTGTACGATATGTTTTTCCATCGGGTTGAACTGGTAAAAATATAGAGATCCCGTATTGAAGATCCGATCCGATATTGAAAAAGCTGTGATTAGAGAATAGTCGAATGATTTGTAAAGCAACGGTAATAACATTGCGGATGTACAGTTACAAACGCGAACTGCAAAGAGAAACGAAATATCCGCACAGATTTGAACCGCTGATACGAACCGGGCGGTGTATAATTTTCCTCGTGGCAGCCAGTTGTGGGAGCAGCTGTCAAATTTGGTCCGCCGACTGGGGCAGTGGAAAGCAAACTGCTATCCAAACTGTTTACAAGTGTACCAAAGGCACATTCAAACAGCCGAGCAAATCAGCAAAAGAACACCAACGAGTCAATTTGAAACTCCTCTTCAGTAGAAGGGTTGAAGTGCAAAATACAACACAAGCAAACAGGCAACAAGAATTGAATTGGTTGTTACAAGACAAGCTTGACAAGAAAATGCAAACATTGACAGAAGAATCTAAAGCTATGCGGAGACCTGGCTAAAAAATAATTGAAAATTCTCAACAACCAAGTAAACTTGTAATTAATTAAAAACAAAGTGTTCACTACTCATAAAGGGAACTATTCAAAAAATTAGAGCGTCCAATCAAATACAATTCATATCCTCGAAATTTTCTTGAAAACAAGAGAGGATCAGAAGCAGAGATCAGAAAAACCATTGACAAAGCTTAGCTTGAGTACATAAACAAGATTACGCAATAAAAAACTTTTTTAATTCATTCAACACAATTCAGGAAGTTAACAGTAAATATATTAACAAAACTCACACATATGGAGAATCAGTTTCACAAATTGATCAAAAAAACGCACTATCGAACGATCAAGATAAAACTGCAACTTGAGCGGTCACGACTCAATTGGGAAAATAAAAAAAATCAGATCTAAAGACAAAAGTGCTCAAATTGCGACAACAACTTCTCGAAGTGGAACGTGAGCTAGAGCGCATATTAAAAAGATTAACAGTAAAGAACGATAACTTACATTTACAGCCAGTCAGTTTGCGTGACGATCCAACCCTCAACTGATAACCAAAGAAAAAGTGTTTCAGACCGGACCGAGAAAAATAACAGCAATTCGACCTCAGTGAGACCAAAATCAATCAGTTTTGGCAGACCAGCAGAGAGGTAATGCACGATTCATAAATGCATGTAATAGTATTTCTGGCTGTGAGAACGGAAAATTTTCTCCCCAAATTGGATCCAGAACCAGTTGTCTGCAATCCAGCTGTAGTCAACTCCTAGAAGTGAAACTCAACAGCTTTGAGGGATATTCACTGGAGTGGCCTGAGAGGTCTAGCATGTTTATCGTAACCGCAGATAAATGCAAAACCCGTGATTCGGAGAAAATTACCCACTTGAAGGCGCTGCTAACAGTTTACAGTGCTGTCTAGAGCAATCTAAGAAAAAAAGGAAGACCGCGTGTAATTATGGAGACACAAATCGAGAGCCTGCAAAAAGCAAATCAAGTAAATCCTCATGATTCAGCATTCTTGATCTAATTTTCGCTTTTGGTTTAGAACTTTGCAGACGTACTTAAAGAGTGCCAACAAAAGGGTGATCTTCAATCGATCTCAGCATTGTTTAGGACAGTTGCCAAGCTAGCACAAATACTCAAAGAGTATTGGTGGTTCTGTGTTGATGACAAGGACGAGCACTGACCTGATTGAAGCTTTTTTATGAAACAAATATGAAGAATGACAATGGCGCTTGAAGGTTTCTCTGTGTTTAAACGTGAGCAAAAACTTGAAGACAGAAGTAATGAAATAATGCAAAAGGAGAAAAAAATTTCGATAAGACCAAATTTTGGTGCAATTTCCTACGTAAAAGAAACGCAGCCAACTGAAAAAGATCAATGTCGGCTTGCTGATGGAAGCCATCAAATTTGATACTGTCCATTTTGGGGGGAGGGTACGTGAGGGAGGGGAGTAGGTACGTGGGGGGGCAGTTTTTTTGGGGCGGGGTAGGTAGTAAAATGGGATCAAATTTTCTCAAATTGAACTGTTCACCTTGATTTACAGACTGTACCAATTGCTAAACATAACAAATTAAGCTATTGTTAAAGTCGAAAGTTGGAAAACAAAGGTCTACAATCAAAAATGGAGGTAAAAGCTCGAATAAAAAGAAGTCAAATTTCAAGTCATGAACAAACTTGCTTTCTGCTAAAAAAAACCTGTAGAATATCAATACTCCTCTTCGAGTCGTAAAAAGCCCATTTGAATATATAGTTCCTTCCCCTCAAGAGGGATCGCAAAAATTAAGAAAATACCAGAAACAACTAAAACAACTGCAAAGATTTCTAATCATTTTAAAAAAAGGGTGCCATAGCCGATAAAACAAATAATTTTCTTTATTAATTGTCAGGAAATCTCAAAATTGCCTCCTTAGTCAGCAAACGAAACTGTTAACTAATATTAATAAGAGAAAAAAACAAAATCATGAAAAGAGCTAAATCAACTGTTACAAATGCCAGTATCTGGCATATAAAATTGTGAGTTCAAAAAGCAAAACCAACTTCAGAACAGGTTCTAATATTTTAGCATAAACAGATCTTTGATAAACATCTTTGTGTTCGATATGTTTTTCCATCGGATTGAACTGGTAAAAAATATAGAGATCCCGTATTGAAGATCCGATTCGATATTGAAAAAGCTATCATTAGAGAATAGTCAAATGAATTGTAAAGCAATGGTAAGAACATTGCGGATGTACAGTTACAAAAGCGAACTGCAAAAAGAAACGAAAGATCCGCACAGATTTGAACCGCTGATACGAACTCGGCGGTGTATAATTTTCCTCGTGGCAGCCAGTTGTGGGAGCAGCTGTCAAATTTGGTCCGCCGACTGGGGCAGTGGAAAGCAAACTGCTATCCAAACTGTTTACAAGTGTACCAAAGGCACATTCAAACAGCCAAGCAAATCAGCAAAAGAACACCAACGAGTCAATTTGAAAACTTCTTTTTTGTAGAAGGGTTGAAGTGCAAAACACAACACAAGCAAACAGGCAACAAGAATTGAATTGGTTGTTACAAGACAAGCTTGACAAGAGAAAAACTTTGACAGAAGAATCTAAAGCTAAGCGGAGACCTGGCTACAAAGTAATTAAAAATTCTCAACAACCAAGTAAAATTATAGTTGTTTAAGAACAAAGTGTTCACTACTCATAAGGGGAACTACTCAAACAATTAAAGCGTCCTAACAAATACAATTCATATCCTCAAATTTTTCTCGAAAACAGGAGACGATCAGAAGCAGAGATCAGAGAAACCATTGACAAAGCTTGGCTTGAGTATATAAACAAGATTAAGCAATAAAAATCATTCACAATTCAGTCAACGCAATTCAGGAAGTTAAAAGTAAAGATATTAACGAAACTCACACTTATGGGGAATCAATTTCACAAATTGATCAAAAAAACAACGCATTATCGAACAATCAAGATAAAACTGCAACTTGAGCGGTCACGACTCAATTGGAAAATTAAAAAAGTTAGATCTAACAATGAAAGTGCTCAAAATGCGACAACAACTTCTCGAAGTGAAGCGTAAGCTAGAGCGCATATCATAAAGATTGACAGTCAAGAACGATAACCTACATTTACAGCCAGTCAGTTTACGTGACGATTCAACCCTCAACTGATAGCCAAAGCAAAAGTGTTTCAAACCGGACCAAAAAAATAACAGCAATTTGACCTCAGTGAGACCAAAATCAATCATTTTTGGCAGACCAGCAGAGACGTAAGGCACAATTCACAAATGCACGTAATCGATCTTCTGGTTGTGAGAACAGGCAAACCAAGATCTGCAATCTAAGGAAAGGGTTACTCTGGACAATTTACAGTGCTGCCTAGAGCTATCCAAAAAAAAGGAAGACCGCGTGAAATTATGGAGACACAAATAGAGACCCTGCAAAAAGCAAATCAAGTAAATCCTCATGATTCAGCAAGCTTGATTCAGTTTTGGCTTTTGGTTTAGAACTTTGCAGACGTACTCAAAGAGTTCCAGAAAAAGTGTGATATTCAATCGATCTCAACATTGTTTAGGACAGTTGATAAGCTACCACAAATAGTCAAAGAGAATTGGTGGTTCTGTGTTGATGACAAGGACGAGCACTGACCTGATCTAAGCATTTTATGAAACAAATATAAAGAATGGCAATGACGCTTGAAGGTTTCTCAGCGTCTTAACGTGAGCAAAAACTGGAAGACAGAAGTAATACAAAAAGAGGAAAAAAAATCGATAAGATCAAATTTTAGCGCAATTTCCAACGTAAAAGAAACGCAGCCAACTGAAAGCGATCAATGTCGGCTTGCTGATGTAAGCCATTATCTTTGAAACTGTCCTTTTTGCAAGAACCTCAAGTATTAACTATTAAATATTAACGATTGACACGCCGCATTAAAAAAGCAACGCTTATGCTATGTATCGCTGGGAAAAGGTAATGCAATAAAGGATTGCACAGTCAACGCGTGCAAAATAAACGGATGTATCAAAAATGAACAACTAAATGCTACACACAGAACTCTCTAGGGACGAGGGCAATCACGCAATCAATGGAAGCGCTGCAACAATAAATCAAATTAAAGAAGTTACAAGCTTTCTTCAGATAGACCCTGTCTCAATCGAGAGTGGACCCAACCGACCGAACATAGATCTTTTTCGGCACCGATAATCCGCTAAATTTAGCCGAATGCAGGGAAGTCAGGATCCGAAATGCTTCTCCAATAATTAGGCGAAGGCATTCAAAGTATATTCACTCGAAGCATTTGTCCGCCCGTCGATTTCATTGAGAATTACAATCTATAAAAACAACAAAGAGAACAAAAATTTAAAGCACTTGAAAATACTTCCAAACAGAGGTCTCAATTTGATGGGAGATGGCATCATTCTAGGTGAAGATGCCTATGAACTAAATAAAGCATTAGACTACAAGATAGAAAAACGGTCTGAACCTGTCGCTGTCCTAACGGAATTACGATGTGTAGTCAGTGAACCATAAGGCGCAGGAGAAGAAAAATTTTTTTCTCATTTTAGGACGTTACGACGTTAAAATGGCGAAAAGTGCAATTACGGAAGAGGCTCTTTCAACCACAATGTGTAATAATGAGCAGATGTTGAATTCAAGACTTCTGACGCCAGTTAGCTCAAATGCTAGCAACTTGGAAGCTATAAAGCCAAACCAATTCCTGCATGGCAACACTTCCTCTTTGTCTAAAAGACAAAATATTAGCCGGGCCCGTTCTAATACATGGATTTATCGGCACTTTTCAGTTATCAAGAAGGATCAAAAGCCCTATCCGTGGATATTGAATCTGTGTTCTTGAAATTGCAAACTCCTAAACAATATAAAATCTTCCTCAGATTCTTATGGCGACCAAAAATGAACAAAAATCTGGGTGTAAAAAATTCATCGACAATTGCAAACTGCGCTCTGAAGCGAGTGTCAACCAACGACCAGGACGAGCCCCAATTGGCAGCAAAAGCAATTCTAAACAACTTATACTTGGACGAACTCATCGAGTCAGTCGACACTCCTGAAGAAGCAATCAATGTTTTCAAGCAACAGCAACATCTTCTATCCAAAACATTGACTTGAACTTAAAAAAAGTGGATCACCAACAGCAGTAAATTGACAACAGAAATCACAGAGGACTTGAGATTGTTCAGCAACACAAACCAAGTGGAAGTAAAACCCAGTAAGGTCAGTTCATTCGCGCTTGGAGTTCAATTGACTCTTGCTGGAGATGATCTGCAAGTTTGTAGAGGCAATAGCAAAGATGTTGAAACTCTAATCACCCAAAAGTTGATCTTGTCTCTATTTTCTTCAATATTTAATCGTCTTTGTCTGTTTGCAACATCCAATGTTCAAATGAGTACATTCCTGACGAGAATCTGGACCAAAAAAACGGCAAACTAGGACTGCTCAGTAGAAACTAACAAATAATTGGAGTTCCAGAAAAGACCAGTTTCCAGAAACTGCAGAAAACAACATTGGCAGAAGATAAGTCAGCACAACCAAGATTAAAGTGGAAATTCTTGTGTTCGCTGACGCATCGAAAGGCACAGTTTCTGCAGTGGCCGCGCAAGTCAAGGAATACTCAGCAGACTTAGCATTTGTAGTGGGACAATGCAGAGACTCATCAATCCGAAATCTTTCGAACCCAAGTTTAGAACTAGAGACAAACGACAGTCATGGCATTGAGATTAATCGAACAAACCTTTAAGCAACACGAATCATAGTTTCAAAATTGCAATCTTCGGACAGACTCCACTGTGGTTCTGCAGCAAACAACAATTTTTTGGGGTGAACCAAATTGCTGAGATATGGGATAAAAACAATTTTTCGCAGTGAAATCAATCGATTACTTTCAATAATCTAGCCAACATCGAGAGTAGAGTCAACAATGCTGATGAACTCAAGATAAGTGAGTGGCTCATGGGGCCGGCCTAGTCGAAGCAACAAGATAACAAATGGCCTGTGCAGGTGAATTTAATAATCGCTTCCGAAGGAAAAACGGAGAAATGGCCTTCAAATCCACCGAACAAAAGAAAAAAATTGTTCAATGGAAACAGTTCAGCAAAATCAATCGACTGGTAAACACATTTGCATATGTGCAGCGAGCATTGAGCAAAACAAACCCGGCAAAAGAGATAATTATCATTGAAGAGAAGTAAAAAAAAACCTGGGCAGCCATCTTCAGTTATTTCAGCAGAAACTTTTTGCTGATGAGATGAAATCTCTCGCGGTTGAAAAGGAATTACCCAAAAGCTTTAAAATCCCATAATTTTTGCCATGCATTGACCAACAAGGACTTTTCATGCCCATGGCAGAATAAGTAAATGTCACTTTATTTTCAAATGAAAAATCCAATACTGTTACATTGGAAATCTATTGTCATTGAACTGTTCATAAGAAATGAACTCAAGAACACTAATCACGAAGGCACTGAGTATCTCCGAAAAACAGTTCATCAGATGTTCTGGATCCTCGTCATTTGAAATGCTTTGGAATCGATCAAAAACAAATGCAATACGTTTCGAATAGGAAGAACCCAACAGTAGCTCCAGTAATGGCAGAGGTACCGGAAAAAAATTTTATCGCATCAACAGTGTTCTTCTTTAAACTTGGGGTTAGACAATTTTGGCCGCTTTACAAAAAAAATGGCGCAGAAAGGCAAATCGATGGTTTGTATTCTAAATGTCTAACAGTACAACCCGTCCATATAGATATAGTCTAAATATTGGATACTGACAATTGTTTGAAGGCATTTATGCGGTTCGGAGATCGAAGAGGCAAACTGTCTAAAATGCTCAGCGACCACGGGAGAGTTTTCATTGGTGCAGATCGAGAGTTCAACGGGTTTGACGTAGCATGGAACAAAGAAAGAATTGAAGAAAATTTACTATCAGATGGTATCAGATTGTGATTCAATCCACCTGCAGCACCTCATTCTGCTTGTTGTGACGCTCGCCTCAGTACTGCCAATTGACAAGGATGTTTTCACGAAAGAAAACAGGGCCAACGATGTAGGAGCTAAAATCGCAAAATTTGTTTGGAAGGAGAAAATAGGAGAAGCAAACTCTCATCTTAAGCGGTGGCAGAAAACATACGTCTTCATTAAAAAACAGCAACAATATTGCTAAAATAAGTTGGCTTGTGTATAAATAACGAGCGGCTGTGTCTGGCGTTTTAAACATTCTTGGGCAGCAAATTGTTACTGTGTTTTTCATTAAAAAATGTCCTTGAGCGGTAATTTGTCACAGTGTCTTCTATCTAAAAATTATTGGAGCTGCAATTTAACTGTTACGAACCCTGGCTTCTGGTATATTCACTCGTGAGTACAAAAGCCAACGCCAAGTTATGTTTAAGTTTAATGTTTTTTTGCATCAACAGGTCTTGAACCTATATTTTTGTCTTTGATTTGTTTTTCAATCGGATTGAGCTGATATACATATAGAGATCCCGCAGAGGAAAGATACAGCTAAAAAGCGAATTGAAAAAAAAACAAAAATCCGGACAGATTAAGAACCGCTCAAACCAACTGGGTGGTGTAAAATTTTCCAGATTAGGAGATCAGCCGTTTGAACACAAGTGGAGTCAAAGTTGTGTCCTCATTTGTTTGGAGAGCAAGCATTCCTGATATTTTTGGAGAACAAGCTGTCAGAAAATAGACCTCAAAGGAACTGATCAAAAACTTTAAAATTTAAACGCGTTGAACGAATAGGAAAACCAATGAGAATTGTCATTAATTTGATTCAGCAACAGTAGAACAAAAAAAACAATGAAAACGAGTGAAATTGTAGAAATCACTCTATTTTTAAAAAACAATATTCAAATTATTTAAACAGTTAGATAAGAATGGTAGAAGTGAGAGAGCAAAAAAATTCACTATTAGTTTCTTGAAATCAATTGGTGTCAAAACTGTTAAAGCTTGTAAGCTTGAATATTTAAGTACACCTAGGAATAACTCTTTATTCAGTCAAACAACTTTGACTTTAGATGGACAAAGTGACAGAACAGCACATCTATCAAGATGAAAAAAAGCTAAACAGTCATTAGTTTTCTTCTATAAATTGGTTGCTTTGAAATGTATAAAAATAGTTTGAATCGTATGGATTAAGAACAAAATATGTGACTATTTACTGACTCAAAATCTGTCATTAATCAGAAGATAAACAAAAAAGCGGTCAAAATCAAAAACAATCGCGGCATTTGTTTTGAAAAGTTTGCTGAAACTGTTTGTTTTAAAGTTCAATTGGCAAATGAACTCACGAATGTCTGATTAGTGTGCCCTTGAGACATCTCCTCAACAAGATTATACAAAAGGACAACAATATAATTTTCAAAATAGCAATTGTCAAAAACTTAATAATTGTCTTCTTCGAAAAAAAATGGGGTTAATTTGACCAACCCATGAATCAGAATTTAAATTAAGAGGCAAAATCACATACGTCTTATTAGACAATTTGGAAAGTCAGAGAAACCTGCCTTTAATCGGCTAAGTGTGGGAACAGCATACCCTAGAGCAGGTTGATTGGCACCCAGGGCTGAAAACACTCAAAAAAATAACAAACCTTTTCAGAATTTTTAAAAAATTTATAGATTTGCATAGACTTGCATGTCTATGTTTTAAACATATAATGCCGAACTGGTCATAAAAAGGAATCATGTTTTGCAAAAGACCTGTATCAACTTTCACAAACTTCAATTTTAGACTGGTGCTGCAAAAATTCAACAAAAAAAGAGAAACATTGCCACATTTTGCGTTCAGAAACTCTAAAAATGACATTCTGAACTTGAATTACGGGCTTTCTAGTAGCTTCACCACTCTAAGCACTGGAGAGACAACTAAATGCGGCTAAGGGCCTCTAATGAAACTTGGTGCCCGCTGAACTCCAGCTGTTTATCCCGTTTTGAAAGCTCAAAGTTGTGAAAGAAGTTGTGAAAACATCTAAAAAAAACTGAGCACCTATACAATCCAGTTCTAGGATTGTGAAAACTTAAAAAAGGCGAGTCATCAACTACAATTCCAAACATTCTCAGTTACTGAACAAAAAACTAAACTGGACTAGGAGCGAATTGTGAAATCCATTAAAAAACATAGTCAAAAAGCTATAGAAACTACAGTTATTCACGAGTCAGATTCTGGAACGTCAATTGAAAACCACTAGCTAGGAAGCGATTTCTAGTGCAAACAATTTTTTCTGACTCTACTCTAGAATTAGAGCAAAAAAGTAAATGAAAGCATCAGTAAATCAATAAAAATTAAAAGAAAACAGGACAAGTCTTGCAGTACGATCTCTCGAATCGATTTAAAATTTAAGAACTACTGTATATGACCAGCAGACGAATTGCCTAATGCCAGCCAAACAGACAAAAATTCTCACAAGTAAATTGAATAACAAAAAAGGTGTTGCTGAAATTCTTGACGTTTTATTCTGAAGGCCAAGTTCTGATCTCCTTAATCGTACCCATTAACCCACGCACAAGCATTGCAAGAGTTTTTTGGCATCTACAGAAAATTTCAGGAAATAGGATAATTTTTTTTCAAAAGAAACTTAAAATTACAAAAAGTTATTGAAACTTGCTGAATTTCGCGCTAAAAATATCTTATAAATTATTTTTTGTTTGTGGGATCTATCCAGTAAAACATTGAAAAGACCTGAAAAAAATTCATTGCCCATCTAAATCAATAAACTATATGACAAAAATTTCAAAAAATTTGAAAAAAATATAAATCTTTTCAACTTTTTCAATGTCTCCAGAAACAGTACTGTTACTCGATTTCAATCCTAAAAAGGTTTCATTTTCGATAAACTTCAGTAAAATTGAAAAAAGAAAAAACTTTAAAAACGCGAAAAAAAATGCAAAAGAATGGATGACTTTGCGTAAACATATTGCCCAAAGAAAGGAGGCAAAAAGCAATTATGCCCTTCAAAATGTCATTATTGACAATGACAAACGTCGATTCATGACTAATCAGACAAAACTCAGATAATGACAATTATGTGTAAAAAGTTTCACAACGTTGGTCTCCAAAACTCCAATAAAGGACATTTTACAACTTTGAATTAGTGCCTTTCTACCAGCCGTAGCAAAATAGGCACTTGAAAGACCACTAAAACCAGCTATGGGCTTCTAATGAAACCAGCTATGTGCGTCACTGGGTGTTACCTGTTCATCCCGTTTTGAATTACCTGTTTATCCCGTTTTGAAAAATCAAAGCGATGGAAAGTCGTGCGAAAACATCCCACAAAAAAGCCCCTATTCAATCCATTTCCTGCATTTTAAAAACGTTTTTATTCGAAGTGCTTATAACAGGTTTTTTGTAACAGGAATGGCCAGGTTTGTACAGACGCCAAATCAAAATGTATTAAGTTTATGTGACCTTTTAGTGTAAATTTTTTAAATAGAAAGTAACTTTTTAAAAATTAGTGCAATTTTAAAACTGCTGCTTAAGATGGATTTTCATTTTTGGGGCAACGTTTTGTTTGTGGTGCAATTTTTCTAGCTGAACTAGTAGATTGTTACAGTCCTAATGAGTTTTTTGAAACTTGAGCGTTCAAGTCCCTGACTAGTAATTTTGGAGTTTAAACTCCAGAAAAGGAGTGTGTTGACTTCTGGTTGTCTTAATGCTGGCAGAAGTTCATTTTCCAATTTCCAAAAGTAATTCAGTCTTTTCCATTTTAGAAAGCTTTGAATAAACAGGATGAAAAATTATGCTATAGTATAGCCCTCTCAATAGTATGCCCTCACTCACTAGACTGGGGCAAAAATGGAGAAAGATTCAATAAATCCATCAACTGAAATTCAACTTATCTCAAAGTCGTTGCGATATTCATTATAAAGGTTATACTTCAAAAACTTTGCAATATCAGCCAGATTTAAGTTTTGTCAGAACGAAAGTATATTTTTGGTAGTTTTTGACTGGTGACACGCGGTCAAAACTGTTTTTGACGGCTTTTTAGGCCTAATAAAAGATGGGTTTTGACCGTTTTAAAGAGTTAACAAAATACAGTTTTTGGTTTTTTCTTATATTTTTTTCTGGAAAAACAGTTTCTGGTATTTTTTAACCGAATTGGCTTTTTTTGATTGGTCGTTCTGGAATACGATCAGTCAATTTTGAACAGTGTGCACTGAACTGTAGCCCTACTATAGTCTGATCGGAGGTCAAATAAGTCTGGGTCGGTCTGATCAGAGGCTATTACGGCCTGGACCACAACATGGGATGTCCTCTATCCGAATGTCAAAATCTGACTGTTAATAAAATCAGACAAAATTGACCAAATTATACATCAAAAAAGATGCAAGTTTGTAGTTGGAGCGTTTTGAAGCATAAGAAAGACAATCAAAAGCCATAACGATGGAAAATTTACGTTTGAAAAGACTTCTGCGCATTTTTCTTTTTTGGGCAACTGTTGTCCTCAATAAAAACAATGTTAAGATAGACGTGGAAAAAAGTGACGAACAGAGAATGGTTTTGACCGTCTTGACTACGGATAAGCTTAACAATTATCCAGATTTAGATCATGTATTAGCATCAACCAATGTTGCTCAAATTTTAATAGTATTTTTCTGAGACCCAAATCAAACCATATATTTTCCTTGTGAACCGAAATTTGCGGTAGTTGCGATTGTTAATTGTATTCATAATCCACGATTAGTTTTACGACTTTTTGTAATTAGTAACCAAATATGGGTAGTCGCAAATTCTAATTGTTCTCCTAACCCACAATCAGTATTATACAGTGCATCTGTGAATTTCAACACCATTGACGGACAGTTGAAAAATTGTCTTCTACACAATAAGAATTGACAAGGAGATTTTCGTATAATTGACACCACAATATTATTTCTCCAACTAACTTGTTTAAATCTCCTTTTTTGTCCCAAATCACAGCAAATTTTGTGAAACTGTGTGAACCATGAATTTAAAAACTAGGTCGGGCTAAAAATAACTGTATTGAGGAATCAAAAAGACAAGAAGAACAGAAAATAGCTCGTTGCTCTTACAATGAAGAAAAGACAAAGCAATGAAGCAATATTTTGCGATCTCTGAATAAATGCCATATTACGTTTTAAAGGTCCAAAAAAAGCAAAACTCAATTGGTTTGGCATTTTGTGGAAACTAGTGACTTGTTTTGTCAGCTTTCTATATTCTGCATAAATTTTTTTCATAATGGAATGTAATTAATTAAAACGTGTCAATAAATTATTTGTAACTTATAAAAAAAGGTCAAATTTTGCTAAAGTTATTCACGGATAAATTTAACCGAATTCCACTTTCTTGAGAATGTGATTGGTTCAAAACTTTCTTGCCCGAATTTTATTGGTAACTACTTGAAAACCAATTCAAACATGGAATTATTCTTGTCAACGGTGCAATGGATAATTACTAAATTGCTGATTTTATTGTCTTCCTAATCCACAATAATTATCTAAAGAGACATTTCCAAAATTATTCAACAATTAGATTTTGTTTCATTTTAGACTAATTGAAAACAAGTTAGTAATTAGACTCTTCAACTGTGAAAAAAGTGAAGCGTGGGGAAAGTGTCACTATTTTCACGCTAGACCCAGAAACGCTCCTTGGAAAGCCCACTTGCGGCTATATCCAGTTTTAAGGCATAATTGAACTAAATTCGATAACCGTAACTAATTTCCACACGCACACAAAACTAATCTTAAAACATGGCAGGTGAAAATAGTGACAAAATTTCTCGAGAAACCGACATTGACCACGTAATGCTGTCTATTTTTGTGCAAATATCATTACTACTGTTAGTCAAAGGTACTCACGAGTATCGATAGTCTATGACGAGAGAATTCCGTATGCGTGTCAAGTCTTTCAATGTGAGAACATCGGTGTCAAGATAGAAGCCCCCATATTTGTACAGTAACGCAGCTCTCATCAAGTCGCTCAGCTACCAATCGAAATGTTCAGGGAAATTTAACAATATATTTTTTTCAATGATTTAAGAGTTCTACTTTTTTTCACCCCTATTCATTTAACCCCCTATCATTTCTCCCCTCTATCATTTCATCCCGCCAATTAGCAGTCGACATTAAAGGCATGTTTTGTCATAATTAGGTGGATAAATTAATCGCACATTCGGTTGTGATGGTTTGATATCAAGTCCCACGGGCCGCTGAGGCATGTCCAAATGATTTGATTGCGAATTAAATTATCCTTATTTTATAGAAAGATTAAAATCGGGGTGAAATGATAGAGGGTTAAAAGATGGAGGGGTTAAAAGACGGAGGGGTTAAATGATACAGTGGTGAATAAATCGGGGTTAATTGATAGGGGGTTAAGTAAATAGGGGTGAAAAAGCGGGACACCGATTTAAGTACAATGCTAGTTTTTTTTTCCTTAAATTTATCTGAAAGATGGTGAATGCGGGTTTTCTTAAAATTCATTTCAAATGTCGGCCACTGATTTTTCTTCGAACAAAACTTCAACGATTTTTCTATTTTCATTACAAGTTGTAATATCTGATTCCAATTTATATGATTCATCTCTCTCTTGAGTCATGATTTGATGTCAAATGAAAGGACATGTGAGCAAAAAAACAAATTCTGTCAAAATTTCCTGATTCTGTAAAAAAAAGTTGCGGAATATTTTTTAAAGAATATTTGCACGTAGGTTAGGAAGCATAACCCTAGTGATGAGTGAATTTAAAACTTGCAAGAATTTTGCAAGCTGATTCAAAACTTGCAAGATTCTTGCAAGAATCTTGCAAGATATCAATCAAGGCAAAAAAATAAATCAGGTTACAATTGTTGTAGAAAACATCTTTGAGGCAAATTATTGTTTATTGAGCAAATTACGAAACCGAATTCAATAAAAAAATTTTTAGCCCGGATTCAAAATCTTGCAAGAATCTTGCAAGAACCTTGCAAGTTTTTGAATTCTGAAAATTTTATGTTTGTATTTTTGGTAGCCTTGTTTGTGACCCCTTCGCGCATTAGTCTTAGCTCTTTCGGGTCTTTTTTCTCTTTGATGGCTAGAGACCAGGTACGCTCCTTATGGAGCACAGTAATGCACCGGCTCTAGACCTCAAAGAAGCTAAAAAAGGCTCACGCTAAAGCAAAGACAATCTTACTGCTGCAAAAATCTGCACCCTTTCTGTGTTTGCCCCCTTTCCCAGCGTTTGAATCGATAATCTTGCAAGATTCTTGCAAGTGAATCGAAAAACTTGCAAGAATCTTGCAAGCAACTTGGTACCCGTATGCATTCACTTGCAAGATTGCTTCCAAGTTGCTTGCAAGTTTTTCAATTCGGCGATCACTAGGGAACCCTGAGAATAAAAAAAAACGTCCATAAATACAGTATGGTACCAAAAAGCAACGTAAAGCAGGATTTCTCTTCTTTAGCCATATTCGTGTACGCGTCTTTAGTTGTTGCTTTTTTGTTCCATAGTGTATCAAAAAGTATTAGTGCAATTTTCAAGTGTTTTTATTATTTTTTTTCTCGTGTAGCAATAATGCAACGCAATCACTAGAGGCATCTACCAGTCCCAAAATGTACTCACTTTTGTCGTTGCGTTCCACATTTGTATCTTAATGATGTTTTAAGGAATATTCTTTTTGCCAAATTACCCTTCAGTGTTGTAAGATTTTTCGTTTGGCCGAACTTGAGCGGCCCGTGGAATTTGGTATGTGACTATAACCACCAACGTTAGATCAAATTAATAAACTAAGTGTGAAAAAAAGTGTGAAAAAAATCTTCAAGAGAATTTAATGAGTGATTTATTGACAAACAATAGAAGAGTATTTAAATTTCACGCATTAATATAATATGCTGATCGCTTTAGAAAAATCGGACATCTGTGGCATTTAACCAAATTGTGTTTAAACTTCTATTTATATCAACTATTTATAGTTTCACTTTCTCATAGCCACCCCCCCCCCAATTCTCATGTTATATATCCCTAAGTAAAGTGCTTCTAACCCTTTAAACTGGATCTCATTTTTCCTTAATTGGTTAGTTTCGAAGCAATGCCATATTTGGTTCCTTTTCCATCTAGGACGATAGATTATAATCATGATGAAAATTTCATTGATCTACACGTAGTATCTACACACATGCAGTACTTAAAATTAACCGTTTTAAATCTCTCGATTAAAAAATGCTTAATTGGAAAATACTCAGTGGAGTAAATAAACTGATACAATAGGAGTTAATAATTGTTGTTCCGACCCCAATAAAGTGGGAGGGAGCAACTTTATACTCAAATAGGTTTCTTTTTCAGTCATTTTTCGCCGATCGATATATTCATCCCACAGTATTGTGAGTGGTATCATTAGAACGCTTGTCAAGCGTGAACTTCATATTACAAAGATGTTCTTGAATATCACTTTTTCCAAGGAGTTATCCAAGGAGGTTCATATTTTTCGTAATTTTTGCTTACATTTTGATTATCTTTGCTGAAATATGATAAAAAAAATATTACCGATATTCTCATTTTTTAACGTTTAAAGATAGAATAGAGTTGACAAATAGTTTGAATCAACTGTCTTGCCAAAATTTGAAGCTATATTTTTAAAAATTCACCATTTTTTCGTTTTTTTTTTTTGATAAAAAGGCGTCAAATATGCCCATTTGTTCAACTTTGTTCAGTTTGTGCGGTTGTGCAAACATGAAATTTACTGAAACAACTTCCCTCATTCAGTTAAGTGCTAATTACACCTCTGGATAATATGAAAGGTTTCTTAAAATAACATTTTAGTTTATCTCGTTAGTTTAAACCGATATTTAAAATAATGCATAGTTTATTTCTGATACATTAAGATTTTCGTTTCCCAAAAAAACCATTACCCAACTTTTGAAATCAAAAAAGTTTTCTAACAACCGGGCAACAATAGCTAGGCCATCTTTGGTCTCATTCTTGTTTTCTTGCAATGAAAAATATTCGGATTGTATTCTGGAATTAACCCTTTTGAAATACTTTTTGCAATTTCTTTCATCCATATTAAAAGTAAGTACATTTTCAAATAAATTTCAAATATTATGTGCCAATAAGATGTAGTGAAAAAATATTGTGTTTTGTGAGTAAAACTCATGGTTCCTATGGCTCCGACATATTGTTTTCGTAAATTTTACTGGATTCATGAGTTTTGCCAGGAGTTGATGTTCTTGCTGTGGTCTTATGACTGAGCCTAATTTATCAAATGTCTAATTCGGTAACAATACAGCTATCAAAAAGAACTATCTTATGCTTTCGGCTGATACAATGGTTTTTTGGTAATATCACTCAATAAGTATCCAAAACTCAACATCCGTTTGTGATATATTGGTCAAATTAAACTTTTTGGTCAAATTAGCTTTATCGGCAACACTTGGAATATTTTTTGTGGAAAAGGAGAGTAAACAACAGTAATACAAGTTTTGGCCTAAATCTTAATTTTTATAGCTCAAAAAGTAATCGGAGTGTAGTGGGAGGCTGCAAAATTTGAAAAAAAGTTTTGCCTTTTTTTGTTTTTTTGTTAGTTGCAGACCAGAATAAATTGAAATCAAATGTCATTTTTGGCAGGTAAAATCTAAGTTCAAGGTGTGGTCAATGAACAAATGCAATAATTTGAGCTCACTGCATACGGTTTTTTTTGTGTTAAACACCATTAGCAAAAATTTGTTCAAGAAAATTTGAGTTCTGCCTGTATTCAGTGTCAATGTGTAGTCTTTGACTTAGACTCGTCAATGACAAGTAAAGTGGGCTTCCAGAGCACTAACAGTTGAACCATTTTTGAAATGAAAGCTTACGACTGTTATTCCCTCCGGTTTTTGAAATTTGTTTTCAAATAGAAAATAATGGTTATTTGAGATTTGCCAATTTCAATTTTATTTCAATTTTTTTGAGAGTTTCTTTTGTTGTCCTGTCCTATCATCACAGTAATTGTACCTTAAAGACAAGTTTCATATCACACTAACGCACCTGTAAAAAAGTGCAATTGATTATTTTCAAGGTTTTTTTTTGTTTATTTTTTATTTTTTAATGTTTATTAATATTTTGTGAATATATTTCGATCTAATAGGCTTCCACACCGTTTCGTCACAAAACTGAATTGGCTTTTTGATTTTTGCTCGTATTCGCACTTTATGCAGCATTATGAATAATGAAAGGTCTCAATGAATTGTAAGAAGCCAATGAACTGTTTCAGTTGAAAGCTAATTGCTTTCACGACTGTGATTTAAATTGTTTAAAAAATGTGTAGGCTTATTTTCTATTTGCACCCTTTTTGTTTTCCTGTCTACTTGTTATTTATTCTCAATAAACACAGTTCCTTTATATTTTCTGGTGAAAAGAGTCGGTATGTTAAATCTATCTGTACTATTTTGACTTTTAAGAACAAATAGATAGATATTCGGTTTTGGCTGTAAATAATGATTATTGTTGTTTGTCTCGTCTCTTATTTTCCCTATTGGCAGGTATCATCGGCTTTTTTTATTATCTATGGTTTCTGTTGCCCTGTGCTTAGAGCTTAAAGCAATTTTTTAAGTTGATAAAACAATGAATTTTGAATATTAATTGATGTTTTGAAAGTTTTCTATCTCTTCCTCATTTGGTGGTCAAACAAGTCAGAAAATTGGGTTATCGGGTCGGATAACTATGTGCGAACTCACATTATCGAGCCTCCGTTTTTATATGTGCTCCTTCAACGCCAGGAAACACGCAGACTAGATATGAGCCAGCTTAAGAGCTGACAAGGGAATTAAATATTAACCAAATAATTGAGGCAAAGGAAAAATTGTCAATTTTTTGTGTTTTAAATTTAGATGGGAAACAGAAATTCAAAACAGTAGATCTGCATCCCGGGTTGTTCTGGTCTATCGTAATTAAGATAGACCAAAATAACCCGAGATACCGATCTGCTGTTTTATATTTTTTCCCATCTAAAATTAAAACACAAAAAATTGACATTCATTTCTTTGCCTCAATTATTTTTTAAACAAATGATTTTATATTTACCTTTAATTTCTGAATTCAGTGTGTAACATGGTGACAGGAGTTGTACTCTGTTTTTACAGTAGGAATGTAGTCCCATTAGTGGACAGTTGTCATTGCTTTGATTGTCAGATCTACTATCGAGTCTACTATTTTAGAGTCACCCCCCTATCAGAAAGTTTTCCTCGTACTTGTGTTTTTTCCACCGATGGGGTACGTGTTTATGATGATAAAAAAGACGTACGTGTGGATACATGATGAGATAAAAGCTAAAATTTCCAATTTTGCTCGCACAAAATTGTCTTCTGATATTGAAATTATTTAAAAAATGGTTAGCTGTTGGTTGTATTGTTAGGCCGTTACCTAACCGGCTGCAAAGATTCGACAAAATAACTTGTATATTCATTTATGGTTCTGTTAAATCTTCTCTACACCTGGGCTAACACCTCATAAGGTCTGTTGATTTATTTGGAGTACTAGATTACAGAATACACAAACACAGGGGGGCGAATTAGAGAACTACGCCCTAACTATTTGAACTGAGAGAATTTCTAAGGCCAAAATAAAATTGCTGAATGCAAATTTCCTTCACCATGCAATTGTCTTCAACTATCATTAAATGAAGACGTGTTTAGTTTCTGTGGTATGCCCCAGGTTACCCACCTTAGACGAAACTTTGAAAACTTACTAAGACTTATAAGCTGCCGTAGAAAACTTACAAAACTTTGTACGGCACCGTATAAGGCCGTAATAAGTTTTCTACGGCACCGTAGCCAATTGATGTAAATACTGATTTTTAAATTCTAAATCCCTAAAATCAACTTTAAATCTATCGCTTATCTAATACAACTCACTTTTTCATCACTTTATGGCACTGGGTATAACTTTTTAAATCTCTGAAAAATTACAAAACTTAGTACGGTGCCTTATAAGGCCGTATCAAGTTTTGTAATTTTTCTAAGGTAAAGTTTTTGAACTTTAATTTGCTCTGCAAGTAGGCCTTGTGGTCAAAAAAATTACCTCGAAACAGTTCGAAGTTGCAAAAACTTCTTACGCTTCTTCTAAGGTCGTACCGAACACTTTGGAAGTCTAATGATATCTTTTGCAGTTCATGTCATTGATCAAGCAAAAAAAACGTTCAAAAATCCATCAAAAGCGTCAAAACTGAGATTTCGTTCCAAAGAAGACCAATGCTTACGTATTATGTCTCAAAGAAATGATTAGCTGTAAAATGAAGTTCGAAAAAAAAATTTGCGGTTTAAGTGAATCAGATAAAAGTAGCAATTTTTAAACATGAAACTGTCAGTACCACTTATATAGCTGGTGAATAATTCCTCAACTACAAATGCAGGGTTTACAAGAAGGAATTGAAAAAATATGTGTTTGATTCGCGTTCTGTTCAATTAAATCTGTTCTTTTTTCAGAGAAAAAATTTTTCAAGAAAAAAATTTTTTACTCAAAGTTGGGCTCATTTGAAAGTTCATTTTCGAGTTTTTTTGAGCATTCACAACCACTAAAGTCCTCTTGCAGATCTACAGTCAGATTACTAAAACTATGTAAAAGAATGATTGAACAAGAATAATCAAATGCGCAACAATAAATACGTTTGATCGCTTTAAAAAATTAAATCAAAATTTTCTATTTTTTGAAAGTTCTCTATAGTTTTGGCATCTAAATGGCTAATCAACAGTGCAATTTCTGGCCACTAGGCTTTCACTGCTTGCAATTGAATTTGTTTGTCCTGAAACTTTTTTGTTGAACTGTTACTCAGGATGGATTCCTGAAAACAATGTCCAATCTCAGATTTTATTGGCTGAGGTGTGCTTTTTTTAATCGAACAGGTTTTTCAGCGTACAATTTGTGTTTTCCAGACAATTCTCAAGTCCCTTAAGCTAACTATATCACTGGTTGCTGGTAATTCAACGTTTTTTCCAATTTATTATTTTTGTCAAATTTCTGTGTATGTTGTTTTGTATCAAAACTGATAAAACACCATAACCTTCATGGTGAGGTTTGAAAGTTTTTTCATCTCATCATGAAGAATTTACTTAACAAGAAACAAAAACAATTGGACTGAATTGCCTCGCAGAAACACGCCAGAGGCACCGTTTAACGCCGTCAAGAATGTTTTTCGGCATTTTTAAGCTTTAAAAAAAGCTGAAAAAATGTGGTATAATTGAGGTGTTTGTTAATATCTCTCGAAGTACTGTACAAAATTTGTTTGGCAATGTCGCGTGTTGTTGGTACTAAACTGTTTCTGTTTTCTCTGCTAACTGCAATGAAGCTGGTAAAGAGGTATTCAACTCCAAATTTGAAAAATTCAACATTTTTATTTTCATATAGACTTTATCGTCGATAACGTGTTTCAAATACTCGTTTTCGCAAAAATAGTTCAACAACCGTTCGAATAGTTCATTTTGAACCCAACAAAAGTGAGTGAACTGGTAAGCACTGAAAAAAGTAAAATAAAAGCATCCAGAGCGTTCTATCTCATGATATATATTATTTTTTTTGAATTTTAAAACTGTAAAAAATATTTTTCTTAGAGTCCCTTCATTATGAATCATTATTAGGTAGCAAGTACTATAAAAACCAGATTTATTTAGTTTGTTGAGAATGATAAACACATAGCTGCTGCAAAATAGTCAATCATTCGTTTTGTGTTCCGATAACAACGTTTTTCACTGATAAAATAGACACCTGCCGAAAATCCTAAATGGTCAAATTGCTCAACCTTGTAAACCCTTCTAAACTCATTTTATAGCAGAATGTGACATCTGTTGAAAATTACACAAGCTTGAAGCGCGATATAGAGCTCAAAATTTGGGAAAAACTGAAATCAGAATGAAAATTTTGTGATTTGTAAAAGTTGCAAACAAGTGAAGGTAAAGTTGATCAAGGACTGTTTTTGAAACTTTTTCAATAGGGTCTCACTCCCTAATAAACGCACAAGCAAAACAAATCCAACAGTGCACATATCTTACCATTTAAGACCTCATTTCGTTGTTTTTTTAATTATAAAACTGGTAAATATGAAGCAACTTTTTTTCATCCTTAATAATCCAAACAAAAATTTGTATTTCAAGGGAACTCAAACACCAAATTTTCATTTCAGAGCAGTCCTCATAGTGTCAATCAACGTCATACAACTTCATTTTTTGGAGGAACGCAGCACTTGAACTATGCTGCACTTTAAGAACTAAAAAAATAAGTGAAGATTTAAAAAAAATCCCGTTTTGTTTTTCAATTTGAAATGATGTAGTCGTTCTCGTAATGATCGTTGTTATTACTTAAAAATTGTGTTATTCACCCCTCTGTTGGGTCCCTGAAGCTATCTCAATCATAGAACAGGTTTTATTGTGTTTTTGATGGACATTTTGCATTGCTTTTCTTTAAATTTTTGTCTTTTCAGATACCGAAAGTCAGGTTACAGTTTATTGTTTCATCGATATCTCCTAAAGTACTGAATCAAATTCAACAAACGAGGTGGCATTTTGTTTCTATTGACCTGTTCCTGCTAGCCTATTGTAGTCTTTTTCTTGCGTCTGCCTGTGCAAATAACAATTAGGGTGTAAACTTAAAAAAAATATCATTTTAAGCGTTATTATGAATTTATGTGGTTTTTATTGTAATAAGGGTTGTTGTTACTTGCAAATTGTGTTATTTACGCTAGTGTCGGGTCCATGAAGCTATTTGAGTCAATAGTTTTTAGCAATTCAACAATTTTTCTGTTTTCACGATTTCATCAAATTTCTGTGGATGTTGTTTTATGTCAAAACACACAAAACATCATAACCTTCATGGTGAGGTGGGAAATTTTTTCCCACCTCACGATGAAGGTTTGCAGTGAACTAGAACGTGGAAGTGGACCAGAATTACACCCACAAATACGCCGGGAACGCTGTTTCACGTTGTTTTACGTCGGTTCCGGAGATCTTGGGCTTCGATTTTAGCCCAAAAAATGGGATACAGTACAGTATTTTGTTAATATCTTCTAAAGTACTGAACCAAATTAAACGGGAGTGGTCGCGTTTTGTTGGCACTGAACCCTTCTTGCTTGCAGTGTTTGGTTGGTTTCCCAAATCGGCCTAATCAAAAAGTTATTAATGTTCAAAGTTGAAATAGTTCGAATTTTTGGGCTATTCTGGGTGACCCAAATTTCGGTACAACAAAACACGCGATTTACCCAACAAGTGTTAGTGTTTTAGAATCCCCAGTTAGTGGGGAGTCTCCCCATATATATTTTGTATCCAGTTTTATGTAGTCCAGATGGTCAATTTTAGCGTTACATGAGCAGTACCTGTCCTATTTGCTCATTTGGTACGGCACCTTTATGTTGGAATATCTCCTCGTAGAGTGAACCGATTTTTGATCTGTTTGTTGATTTGAACTCAGCTTGAGCCGTACTTGAATCCCTGTAAATAGCGTTTTGTTTCTTTCAGCCGTTTTCGAGAAATTGGCCAGGACACATACCTCCATTTTGAGCTATTCGTGTCAGGTACTTTTGCTGTACCTACATGTTAGACCACTAAAACTAGCTCATTTAGACTCGATAGTTAGTTCGTTAGACTCGTTTGATAATGCTGATTGTCGCCATATATATTTTACACCCCATTTTATGTAGTTCAGAAGGTCAATTTTAGCTCTGAATATGGGGTATCCCTCTTCTGGGGTCAGTTGGTACGGTACCTTATTTTTGCTATAACTCCTCGAAGAATGCACCGATTGGGCTCATTTTTTAATATGATGCGTATCTCAAGCAGTGCTTCAAACTGTACTAAGGGCGTTGTTTTCTGTTCAGCCGTTTTAGAGAAATTGGCCAGTAAACTTGCCCTCGATTTTAGCGCCAGAAGAGGTTGTCACCAGCGGGTGACACCGCCGTTTTGACACCTTGAAGCTTTGAAGTGTGTTAGAAAAATTAGTGTTTTGAATATCCAGTCTAATGTAGATTCTGAATATGTATACTTTATATAGCGTTTTCTGATGTTTTGGTGTTCAATTTTAGCTCTGAAAGTGGTGTACCTCTCCTCTAGGGTTATTTGGTACGGTACCTTATTTTTGCTATAACTCCTTGAAGAATGCACCGACTGGGCTCTTTTTTTAATATAATGCGTATCTCAAGCAGTGCTACAAACCGTATTAAGGGCGTTTGTTTTTGTTCAGCCGTTTTTGAGAAATTGACCGGGAAACTTGACCCCAGATTGACCCCTGAGGAGGGGAAACACTACATTGATGACAATTTTACGGACATAGAGCTTACTTTCAGAGTTGTTTTAGTAGCTTGTTAGACTCAGTGTATGCCAGTGGTACTGTCAGCAAAATTTGGTTGTTTTAGTTAAATTATTTGTTTGACATATTTGTCATTTTGGATGATTCAGGTCACTTTTTTGGTCATTTGGTACCAAAGGCTCGATCGTTAATAACTCTGCGTACAGTAATTTTTTTTCCTATTGAGTTGCACAGTTAGAGAGCTCATTATGCGTGCTTTCTTTTGATATAATGAAACCTGCAAAAATATTCACCAGAAGTTGTAAATTTGTGTACGAGCATGGGAAACGTCCCTATTTTCGATCGGACTCGGTCGATTTTTGCTAATAACTCTGTGTATAGAGGGAACTTTTTCATTTTGTTTAGTGATATGAACAGCTTAGTTCAAGACGGTTTCAATGGTATACATGTCACATAGTGTTGTTTTCAAAAAGTAGTGAAATTAGCCCGCGAGTCGACCGTAATTTGGGTCATTTTGGACGTTTCTGACGTCCGTTCGTGACGTAACTTCATCGTAACTGATTCTCGTATCCATTGCAAAATGCATTTCCATGCTCTCTGAGTTCCATGGCATTGTTCCAGAACTCATGCCAAAATTTGGCGTTGGTCGGTTGGTGTTTTTTTGGGGGGGGTCGTTTGGGGGGTGGCGGTTTGGCGCCGGGTGGGGGGGGGGCGGTCGCTTGGTGGGGGTGGCCGTGCGTCTCGTGTGTTGTCTTTGATGTTCTTTTATGTGTACTAACCAAATGTTTTTTCAGAGTTTGTTTTTGCTTTGCTTCTCTTCTGTCTGCTGTCGTCTCCTGCCAGGTGAGTTCTTCCCGCTTCTTTGCTCGCTAGCTTGGCTAGCTGTTGCTTTCTTTCGGTCTGGTTTGCTCTGCACCGCAGAGCTGCGGTTTTCGGACCGGTTTTTTCGGTCCGTGTTCCCACATCGTGGGAATGTGTTCTTGCAAAGCAAGAAGGTTCGTTGAAGCTTTGCGCTCGTCTTGGATTTTCAGTTTTGCGCTTTTTTTGTTTGCTTCCGCTTTTTTTTGGTCTGGTTTGCTGTGCATCGCACAGCTTCGGTTTTTACAGCTTAGGACTTGTTCAAAGTTTTGATATTCTACCTAGGAGTGAAATAGTCCTAGTAGGCTCTGAAAAAGGGCTAATTGTTGATCTAGCTGGTCTGAGAAAAAAGTACTTAATACGTTGTCAAATTTCGAGCTCAAAAGTTTTTTTTTGCGTTTTCATAAAAAGTCGCTTTCCGTATAGTGAAGGACTTGTTCAAATAATTTGAGGGTCCATGTAGGAGTGTCATAGTCCTAGTAAGTACTGATAGAGGGATAATGGTTGATCTAGCTGGTCTGAGAAAAAAGTACTTAATACGTTGTCAAATTTCGAGCTCAAAAGTTATTCTTGTGCGTTTTCATAAAAAGTCTCTTTCAGTATAGTGAAGGACTTGTTCAAATAATTTGAGGGTCTATGTAGGAGTGTCATAGTCCTAGTAGGTTCTGATAGAGGGCTAGTTGTTGATCTAGCTGGTCTGATAAAAAAGGACTTAATACGTTGTCAAATTTCGAGCTCAAAAATTACTCTTGTGCGTTTTCATAAAGTCTCTTTCAGTATAGTGAAGGACTTGTTCAAATAATTTGAGGGTCTATGTAGGAGTGTCATATTCCTACTAAGTTCTGATAGAGGGCTAATTGTTGATCTAGCTGGTCTGAGAAAAAAGTACTTAATACGTTGTCAAATTTCGAGCTCAAAAATTACTCTTTTGCGTTTTCATAAAAAGTCTATTTCAGTATAGTGAAGGACTTGTTCAAATAATTTGAGGGTCTATGCAGGAGTGTCATAGTCCTAGTAGGTTCTGATAGAGGGCTAATTGTTGATCTAGCTGGTCTGAGAAAAAAGTACTTAATACCTTGTCAAATTTCGAGCTCAAAAATTACTCTTGTGCGTTTTCATAAAAAGTCTCTTTCAGTATAGTGAAGGACTTGTTCAAATAATTTGAGGGTCTATGTAGGAGTGTCATAGTCCTAGTAGGTTCTGATAGAGGGCTAATTGTTGATCTAGCTGGTCTGAGAAAAAAGTACTTAATACGTTGTCAAATTTCGAGCTCAAAAATTACTCTTGTGCGTTTTCATAAAAAGTCTATTTTAGTATAGTGAAGGACTTGTTCAAATAATTTGAGGGTCTATGTAGGAGTGTCATAGTCCTAGTAGGTTCTGATAGAGGGCTAATTGTTGATCTAGCTGGTCTGAGAAAAAAGTACTTAATACGTTGTCAAATTTCGAGCTCAAAAATTACTCTTGTGCGTTTTCATAAAAAGTCTCTTTCAGTATAGTGAAGGACTTGTTCAAATAATTTGAGGGTCTATGTAGGAGTGTCATAGTCCTAGTAGGTTCTGATAGAGGGCTAATTGTTGATCTAGCTGGTCTGAGAAAAAAGTACTTAATACGTTGTCAAATTTCGAGCTCAAAAATTACTCTTGTGCGTTTTCATAAAAAGTCTATTTTAGTATAATGAAGGACTTGTTCAAATAATTTGAGGGTCTATGTAGGAGTGTCATAGTCCTAGTAGGTTCTGATAGAGGGCTAATTGTTGATCTAGCTGGTCTGAGAAAAAAGTACTTAATACGTTGTCAAATTTCGAGCTCAAAAATTACTCTTGTGCGTTTTCATAAAAAGTCTCTTTCAGTATAGTGAAGGACTTGTTCAAATAATTTGAGGGTCTATGTAGGAGTGTCATAGTCCTAGTAGGTTCTGATAGAGGGCTAATTGTTGATCTAGCTGGTCTGAGAAAAAAGTACTTAATACGTTGTCAAATTTCGAGCTCAAAAATTACTCTTGTGCGTTTTCATAAAAAGTCTATTTTAGTATAATGAAGGACTTGTTCAAATAATTTGAGGGTCTCTGTAGGAGTGTCATAGTCCTAGTAGGTTCTGATAGAGGGCTAATTGTTGATCTAGCTGGTCTGAGAAAAAAGTACTTAATACGTTGTCAAATTTCGAGCTCAAAAATTACTCTTGTGCGTTTTCATAAAAAGTCTATTTCAGTATAGTGAAGGACTTGTTCAAATAATTTGAGGGTCTATGTAGGAGTGTCATAGTCCTAGTAGGTTCTGATAGAGGGCTAATTGTTGATCTAGCTGGTCTGAGAAAAAAGTACTTAATACGTTGTCAAATTTCGAGCTCAAAAATTACTCTTGTGCGTTTTCATAAAAAGTCTCTTTCAGTATAGTGAAGGACTTGTTCAAATAATTTGAGGGTCTATGTAGGAGTGTCATAGTCCTAGTAGGTTCTGATAGAGGGCTAATTGTTGATCTAGCTGGTCTGAGAAAAAAGTACTTAATACGTTGTCAAATTTCGAGCTCAAAAATTACTCTTGTGCGTTTTCATAAAAAGTCTCTTTCAGTATAGTGAAGGACTTGTTCAAATAATTTGAGGGTCTATGTAGGAGTGTCATAGTCCTAGTAGGTTCTGATAGAGGGCTAATTGTTGATCTAGCTGGTCTCAGAAAAAAGTACTTAATACGTTGTCAAATTTCGAGCTCAAAAATTACTCTTGTGCGTTTTCATAAAAAGTCTCTTTCAGTATAGTGAAGGACTTGTTCAAATAATTTGAGGGTCTATGTAGGAGTGTCATAGTCCTAGTAGGTTCTGATAGAGGGCTAATTGTTGATCTAGCTGGTCTGAGAAAAAAGTACTTAATACGTTGTCAAATTTCGAGCTCAAAAATTACTCTTGTGCGTTTTCATAAAAAGTCTCTTTCAGTATAGTGAAGGACTTGTTCAAATAATTTGAGGGTCTATGTAGGAGTGTCATAGTCCTAGTAGGTTCTGATAGAGGTCTAATTGTTGATCTAGCTGGTCTGAGAAAAAAGTACTTAATACGTTGTCAAATTTCGAGCTCAAAAATTACTCTTGTGCGTTTTCATAAAAAGTCTCTTTCAGTATAGTGAAGGACTTGTTCAAATAATTTGAGGGTCTCTGTAGGAGTGTCATAGTCCTAGTAGGTTCTGATAGAGGGCTAATTGTTGATCTAGCTGGTCTGAGAAAAAAGTACTTAATACGTTGTCAAATTTCGAGCTCAAAAATTACTCTTGTGCGTTTTCATAAAAAGTCTATTTTAGTATAATGAAGGACTTGTTCAAATAATTTGAGGGTCTCTGTAGGAGTGTCATAGTCCTAGTAGGTTCTGATAGAGGGATAATTGTTGATCTAGCTGGTCTGAGAAAAAAGAACTTAATACGTTGTCAAATTTCGAGCTCAAAAATTACTCTTGTGCGTTTTCATAAAAAGTCTATTTTAGTATAATGAAGGACTTGTTCAAATAATTTGAGGGTCTATGTAGGAGTGTCATAGTCCTAGTAGGTTCTGATAGAGGGCTAATTGTTGATCTAGCTGGTCTGAGAAAAAAGTACTTAATACGTTGTCAAATTTCGAGCTCAAAAATTACTCTTGTGCGTTTTCATAAAAAGTCTATTTCAGTATAGTGAAGGACTTGTTCAAATAATTTGAGGGTCTATGTAGGAGTGTCATAGTCCTAGTAGGTTCTGATAGAGGGCTAATTGTTGATCTAGCTGGTCTGAGAAAAAAGTACTTAATACGTTGTCAAATTTCGAGCTCAAAAATTACTCTTGTGCGTTTTCATAAAAAGTCTCTTTCAGTATAGTGAAGGACTTGTTCAAATAATTTGAGGGTCTATGTAGGAGTGTCATAGTCCTAGTAGGTTCTGATAGAGGGCTAATTGTTGATCTAGCTGGTCTGAGAAAAAAGTACCTAATACGTTGTCAAATTTCGAGCTCAAAAATTACTCTTGTGCGTTTTCATAAAAAGTCTCTTTCAGTATAGTGAAGGACTTGTTCAAATAATTTGAGGGCCTATGTAGGAGTGTCATAGTCCTAGTAGGTTCTGATAGAGGGCTAATTGTTGATCTAGCTGGTCTCAGAAAAAAGTACTTAATACGTTGTCAAATTTCGAGCTCAAAAATTACTCTTGTGCGTTTTCATAAAAAGTCTCTTTCAGTATAGTGAAGGACTTGTTCAAATAATTTGAGGGTCTATGTAGGAGTGTCATAGTCCTAATAGGTTCTGATAGAGGGCTAATTGTTGATCTAGCTGGTCTGAGAAAAAAGTGCTTAATACGTTGTCAAATTTCGAGCTCAAAAATTACTCTTGTGCGTTTTCATAAAAAGTCTCTTTCAGTATAGTGAAGGACTTGTTCAAATAATTTGAGGGTCTATGTAGGAGTGTCATAGTCCTAATAGGTTCTGATAGAGGGCTAATTGTTGATCTAGCTGGTCTGAGAAAAAAGTACTTAATACGTTGTCAAATTTCGAGCTCAAAAATTACTCTTGTGCGTTTTCATAAAAAGTCTCTTTCAGTATAGTGAAGGACTTGTTCAAATAATTTGAGGGTCTATGTAGGAGTGTCATAGTCCTAGTAGGTTCTGATAGAGGGCTAATTGTTGATCTAGCTGGTCTGAGAAAAAAGTACTTAATACGTTGTCAAATTTCGAGCTCAAAAATTACTCTTGTGCGTTTTCATAAAAAGTCTCTTTCAGTATAGTGAAGGACTTGTTCAAATAATTTGAGGGTCTATGTAGGAGTGTCATAGTCCTAATAGGTTCTGATAGAGGGCTAATTGTTGATCTAGCTGGTCTGAGAAAAAAGTACTTAATACGTTGTCAAATTTCGAGCTCAAAAATTACTCTTGTGCGTTTTCATAAAAAGTCTCTTTCAGTATAGTGAAGGACTTGTTCAAATAATTTGAGGGTCTATGTAGGAGTGTCATAGTCCTAGTAGGTTCTGATAGAGGGCTAATTGTTGATCTAGCTGGTCTGAGAAAAAAGTACTTAATACGTTGTCAAATTTCGAGCTCAAAAATTACTCTTGTGCGTTTTCATAAAAAGTCTCTTTCAGTATAGTGAAGGACTTGTTCAAATAATTTGAGGGTCTATGTAGGAGTGTCATAGTCCTAATAGGTTCTGATAGAGGGCTAATTGTTGATCTAGCTGGTCTGAGAAAAAAGTACTTAATACGTTGTCAAATTTCGAGATCAAAAATTACTCTTGTGCGTTTTCATAAAAAGTCTCTTTCAGTATAGTGAAGGACTTGTTCAAATAATTTGAGGGTCTATGTAGGAGTGTCATAGTCCTAGTAGGTTCTGATAGAGGGCTAATTGTTGATCGAGCTGGTCTGAGAAAAAAGTACTTAATACGTTGTCAAATTTCGAGCTCAAAAATTACTCTTGTGCGTTTTCATAAAAAGTCTCTTTCAGTATAGTGAAGGACTTGTTCAAATAATTTGAGGGTCTATGTAGGAGTGTCATAGTCTTAGTAGGTTCTGATAGAGGGATAATTGTTGATCTAGCTGGTCTGAGAAAAAAGTACTTAATACGTTGTCAAATTTCGAGCTCAAAAATTACTCTTGTGCGTTTTCATAAAAAGTCTCTTTCAGTATAGTGAAGGACTTGTTCAAATAATTTGAGGGTCTATGTAGGAGTGTCATAGTCCTAGTAGGTTCTGATAGAGGGATAATTGTTGATCTAGTTGGTCTGAGAAAAAAGTACTTAATACGTTGTCAAATTTCGAGCTCAAAAATTACTCTTGTGCGTTTTCATAAAAAGTCTCTTTCAGTATAGTGATGGACTTGTTCAAATAATTTGAGGGTCTATGTAGGAGTGTCATAGTCCTAGTAGGTTGCGATAGAGGGATAATTGTTGATCTAGCTTGTCTGAGAAAAAAGTACTTAATACGTTGTCAAATTTCGAGCTCAAAAATTACTCTTGTGCGTTTTCATAAAAAGTCTCTTTCAGTATAGTGAAGGTTTTGTTCAAATAATTTGAGGGTCTATGTAGGAGTGTCATAGTCCTAGTAGGTTCTGATAGACGGCTAATTGTTGATCTAGCTGGTCTGAGAAAAAAGTACTTAATACGTTGTCAAATTTCGAGCTCAAAAATTACTCTTGTGCGTTTTCATAAAAAGTCTCTTTCAGTATAGTGAAGGACTTGTTCAAATAATTTGAGGGTCTATGTAGGAGTGTCATAGTCCTAGTAGGTTCTGATAGAGGGCTAATTGTTGATCTAGCTGGTCTGAGAAAAAAGTACTTAATACGTTGTCAAATTTCGAGCTCAAAAATTACTCTTGTGCGTTTTCATAAAAAGTCTCTTTCAGTATAGTGAAGGACTTGTTCAAATAATTTGAGGGTCTATGTAGGAGTGTCATAGTCCTAGTAGGTTCTGATAGAGGGCTAATTGTTGATCTAGCTGGTCTGAGAAAAAGTACTTAATACGTTGTCAAATTTCGAGCTCAAAAATTACTCTTGTGCGTTTTCATAAAAAGTCTATTTTAGTATAATGAAGGACTTGTTCAAATAATTTGAGGGTCTCTGTAGGAGTGTCATAGTCCTAGTAGGTTCTGATAGAGGGATAATTGTTGATCTTGCTGGTCTGAGAAAAAAGAACTTAATACGTTGTCAAATTTCGAGCTCAAAAATTACTCTTGTGCGTTTTCATAAAAAGTCTATTTTAGTATAATGAAGGACTTGTTCAAATAATTTGAGGGTCTCTGTAGGAGTGTCATAGTCCTAGTAGGTTCTGATAGAGGGATAATTGTTGATCTAGCTGGTCTGAGAAAAAAGTACTTAATACGTTGTCAAATTTCGAGCTCAAAAATTACTCTTGTGCGTTTTCATAAAAAGTCTCTTTCAGTATAGTGATGGACTTGTTCAAATAATTTGAGGGTCTATGTAGGAGTGTCATAGTCCTAGTAGGTTGCGATAGAGGGATAATTGTTGATCTAGCTGGTCTGAGAAAAAAGTACTTAATACGTTGTCAAATTTCGAGCTCAAAAATTACTCTTGTGCGTTTTCATAAAAAGTCTCTTTCAGTATAGTGAAGGACTTGTTCAAATAATTTGAGGGTCTATATAGTAGTGTCATAGTCCTAGTAGGTTCTGATAGAGGGCTAATTGTTGATCTAGCTGGTCTGAGAAAAAAGTACTTAATACGTTGTCAAATTTCGAGCTCAAAAATTACTCTTGTGCGTTTTCATAAAAAGTCTATTTTAGTATAATGAAGGACTTGTTCAAATAATTTGAGGGTCTCTGTAGGAGTGTCATAGTCCTAGTAGGTTCTGATAGAGGGATAATTGTTGATCTAGCTGGTCTGAGAAAAAAGAACTTAATACGTTGTCAAATTTCGAGCTCAAAAATTACTCTTGTGCGTTTTCATAAAAAGTCTATTTTAGTATAATGAAGGACTTGTTCAAATAATTTGAGGGTCTCTGTAGGAGTGTCATAGTCCTAGTAGGTTCTGATAGAGGGATAATTGTTGATCTAGCTGGTCTGAGAAAAAAGTACTTAATACGTTGTCAAATTTCGAGCTCAAAAATTACTCTTGTGCGTTTTCATAAAAAGTCTATTTTAGTATAATGAAGGACTTGTTCAAATAATTTGAGGGTCTCTGTAGGAGTGTCATAGTCCTAGTAGGTTCTGATAGAGGGATAATTGTTGATCTAGCTGGTCTGAGAAAAAAGTACTTAATACGTTGTCAAATTTCGAGCTCAAAAATTACTCTTGTGCGTTTTCATAAAAAGTCTCTTTCAGTATAGTGAAGGACTTGTTCAAATAATTTGAGGGTCTATGTAGGAGTGTCATAGTTTTAGTAGGTTCTGATAGAGGGATAATTGTTGATCTAGCTGGTCTGAGAAAAAAGTACTTAATACGTTGTCAATTTCGAGCTCAAAAATTACTCTTGTGCGTTTTCATAAAAAGTCTCTTTCAGTATAGTGAAGGACTTGTTATAATAATTTGAGGGTCTATGTAGGAGTGTCATAGTCCTAGTAGGTTCTGATAGAGGGATAATTGTTGATCTAGCTGGTCTGAGAAAAAAGTACTTAATACGTTGTCAAATTTCGAGCTCAAAAATTACTCTTGTGCGTTTTCATAAAAAGTCTCTTTCAGTATAGTGATGGACTTGTTCAAATAATTTGAGGGTCTATGTAGGAGTGTCATAGTCCTAGTAGGTTCTGATAGAGGGATAATTGTTGATCTAGCTGGTCTGAGAAAAAAGTACTTAATACGTTGTCAAATTTCGAGCTCAAAAATTACTCTTGTGCGTTTTCATAAAAAGTCTATTTTAGTATAATGAAGGACTTGTTCAAATAATTTGAGGGTCTCTGTAGGAGTGTCATAGTCCTAGTAGGTTCTGATAGAGGGATAATTGTTGATCTAGCTGGTCTGAGAAAAAAGTACTTAATACGTTGTCAAATTTCGAGCTCAAAAATTACTCTTGTGCGTTTTCATAAAAAGTCTCTTTCAGTATAGTGAAGGACTTGTTCAAATAATTTGAGGGTCTATGTAGGAGTGTCATAGTCCTAGTAGGTTCTGATAGAGGGATAATTGTTGATCTAGCTGGTCTGAGAAAAAAGTACTTAATACGTTGTCAATTTCGAGCTCAAAAATTACTCTTGTGCGTTTTCATAAAAAGTCTCTTTCAGTATAGTGAAGGACTTGTTATAATAATTTGAGGGTCTATGTAGGAGTGTCATAGTCCTAGTAGGTTCTGATAGAGGGATAATTGTTGATCTAGCTGGTCTGAGAAAAAAGTACTTAATACGTTGTCAAATTTCGAGCTCAAAAATTACTCTTGTGCGTTTTCATAAAAAGTCTCTTTCAGTATAGTGATGGACTTGTTCAAATAATTTGAGGGTCTATGTAGGAGTGTCATAGTCCTAGTAGGTTCTGATAGAGGGATAATTGTTGATCTAGCTGGTCTGAGAAAAAAGTACTTAATACGTTGTCAAATTTCGAGCTCAAAAATTACTCTTGTGCGTTTTCATAAAAAGTCTATTTTAGTATAATGAAGGACTTGTTCAAATAATTTGAGGGTCTCTGTAGGAGTGTCATAGTCCTAGTAGGTTCTGATAGAGGGATAATTGTTGATCTAGCTGGTCTGAGAAAAAAGTACTTAATACGTTGTCAAATTTCGAGCTCAAAAATTACTCTTGTGCGTTTTCATAAAAAGTCTCTTTCAGTATAGTGAAGGACTTGTTCAAATAATTTGAGGGTCTATGTAGGAGTGTCATAGTTTTAGTAGGTTCTGATAGAGGGATAATTGTTGATCTAGCTGGTCTGAGAAAAAAGTACTTAATACGTTGTCAAATTTCGAGCTCAAAAATTACTCTTGTGCGTTTTCATAAAAAGTCTCTTTCAGTATAGTGAAGGACTTGTTATAATAATTTGAGGGTCTATGTAGGAGTGTCATAGTCCTAGTAGGTTCTGATAGAGGGATAATTGTTGAACTAGCTGGTCTGAGAAAAAAGTACTTAATACGTTGTCAAATTTCGAGCTCAAAAATTACTCTTGTGCGTTTTCATAAAAAGTCTCTTTCAGTATAGTGATGGACTTGTTCAAATAATTTGAGGGTCTATGTAGGAGTGTCATAGTCCTAGTAGGTTCTGATAGAGGGATAATTGTTGATCTAGCTGGTCTGAGAAAAAAGTACTTAATACGTTGTCAAATTTCGAGCTCAAAAATTACTCTTGTGCGTTTTCATAAAAAGTCTATTTTAGTATAATGAAGGACTTGTTCAAATAATTTGAGGGTCTCTGTAGGAGTGTCATAGTCCTAGTAGGTTCTGATAGAGGGATAATTGTTGATCTAGCTGGTCTGAGAAAAAAGAACTTAATACGTTGTCAAATTTCGAGCTCAAAAATTACTCTTGTGCGTTTTCATAAAAAGTCCATTTTAGTATAATGAAGGACTTGTTCAAATAATTTGAGGGTCTATGTAGGAGTGTCATAGTCCTAGTAGGTTCTGATAGAGGGCTAATTGTTGATCTAGCTGGTCTGAGAAAAAAGTACTTAATACGTTGTCAAATTTCGAGCTCAAAAATTACTCTTGTGCGTTTTCATAAAAAGTCTATTTCAGTATAGTGAAGGACTTGTTCAAATAATTTGAGGGTCTATGTAGGAGTGTCATAGTCCTAGTAGTTTCTGATAGAGGGCTAATTGTTGATCTAGCTGGTCTGAGAAAAAAGTACTTAATACGTTGTCAAATTTCGAGCTCAAAAATTACTCTTGTGCGTTTTCATAAAAAGTCTCTTTCAGTATAGTGAAGGACTTGTTCAAATAATTTGAGGGTCTATGTAGGAGTGTCATAGTCCTAGTAGGTTCTGATAGAGGGATAATTGTTGATCTAGCTGGTCTGAGAAAAAAGTACTTAATACGTTGTCAAATTTCGAGCTCAAAAATTACTCTTGTGCGTTTTCATAAAAAGTCTCTTTCAGTATAGTGAAGGACTTGTTCAAATAATTTGAGGGTCTATGTAGGAGTGTCATAGTCCTAGTAGGTTCTGATAGAGGGCTAATTGTTGATCTAGCTGGTCTGAGAAAAAAGTACTTAATACGTTGTCAAATTTCGAGCTCAAAAATTACTCTTGTGCGTTATCATAAAAAGTCTCTTTCAGTATAGTGAAGGACTTGTTCAAATAATTTGAGGGTCTATGTAGGAGTGTCATAGTCCTAGTAGGTTCTGATAGAGGGCTAATTGTTGATCTAGCTGGTCTCAGAAAAAAGTACTTAATACGTTGTCAAATTTCGAGCTCAAAAATTACTCTTGTGCGTTTTCATAAAAAGTCTCTTTCAGTATAGTGAAGGACTTGTTCAAATAATTTGAGGGTCTATGTAGGAGTGTCATTGTCCTAATAGGTTCTGATAGAGGGCTAATTGTTGATCTAGCTGGTCTGAGAAAAAAGTACTTAATACGTTGTCAAATTTCGAGCTCAAAAATTACTCTTGTGCGTTTTCATAAAAAGTCTCTTTCAGTATAGTGAAGGACTTGTTCAAATAATTTGAGGGTCTATGTAGGAGTGTCATAGTCCTAGTAGGTTCTGATAGAGGGCTAATTGTTGATCTAGCTGGTCTGAGAAAAAAGTACTTAATACGTTGTCAAATTTCGAGCTCAAAAATTACTCTTGTGCGTTTTCATAAAAAGTCTCTTTCAGTATAGTGAAGGACTTGTTCAAATAATTTGAGGGTCTATGTAGTAGTGTCATAGTCCTAATAGGTTCTGATAGAGGGCTAATTGTTGATCTAGCTGGTCTGAGAAAAAAGTACTTAATACGTTGTCAAATTTCGAGCTCAAAAATTACTCTTGTGCGTTTTCATAAAAAGTCTCTTTCAGTATAGTGAAGGACTTGTTCAAATAATTTGAGGGTCTATGTAGGAGTGTCATAGTCCTAGTAGGTTCTGATAGAGGGATAATTGTTGATCTAGCTGGTCTGAGAAAAAAGTACTTAATACGTTGTCAAATTTCGAGCTCAAAAATTACTCTTGTGCGTTTTCATAAAAAGTCTCTTTCAGTATAGTGAAGGACTTGTTCAAATAATTTGAGGGTCTATGTAGGAGTGTCATAGTCCTAGTAGGTTCTGATAGAGGGCTAATTGTTGATCTAGCTCGTCTGAGAAAAAAGTACTTAATACGTTGTCAAATTTCGAGCTCAAAAATTACTCTTGGGCGTTTTCATAAAAAGTCTCTTTCAGTATAGTGAAGGACTTGTTCAAATAATTTGAGGGTCTATGTAGGAATGTCATAGTCCTAGTAGGTTCTGATAGAGGTCTAATTGTTGATCTAGCTGGTCTGAGAAAAAAGTACTTAATACGTTGTCAAATTTCGAGCTCAAAAATTACTCTTGTGCGTTTTCATAAAAAGTCTCTTTCAGTATAGTGAAGGACTTGTTCAAATAATTTGAGGGTCTCTGTAGGAGTGTCATAGTCCTAGTAGGTTCTGATAGAGGGATAATTGTTGATCTAGCTGTTCTGAGAAAAAAAGAACTTAATACGTTGTCAAATTTCGAGCTCAAAAATTACTCTTGTGCGTTTTCATAAAAAGTCTATTTTAGTATAATGAAGGACTTGTTCAAATAATTTGAGGGTCTATGTAGGAGTGTCATAGTCCTAGTAGGTTCTGATAGAGGGCTAATTGTTGATCTAGCTGGTCTGAGAAAAAAGTACTTAATACGTTGTCAAATTTCGAGCTCAAAAATTACTCTTGTGCGTTTTCATAAAAAGTCTATTTCAGTATAGTGAAGGACTTGTTCAAATAATTTGAGGGTCTATGTAGGAGTGTCATAGTCCTAGTAGTTTCTGATAGAGGGCTAATTGTTGATCTAGCTGGTCTGAGAAAAAAGTACTTAATACGTTGTCAAATTTCGAGCTCAAAAATTACTCTTGTGCGTTTTCATAAAAAGTCTCTTTCAGTATAGTGAAGGACTTGTTCAAATAATTTGAGGGTCTATGTAGGAGTGTCATAGTCCTAGTAGGTTCTGATAGAGGGCTAATTGTTGATCTAGCTGGTCTGAGAAAAAAGTACTTAATACGTTGTCAAATTTCGAGCTCAAAAATTACTCTTGTGCGTTTTCATAAAAAGTCTCTTTCAGTATAGTGAAGGACTTGTTCAAATAATTTGAGGGTCTATGTAGGAGTGTCATAGTCCTAGTAGGTTCTGATAGAGGGCTAATTGTTGATCTAGCTGGTCTCAGAAAAAAGTACTTAATACGTTGTCAAATTTCGAGCTCAAAAATTACTCTTGTGCGTTTTCATAAAAAGTCTCTTTCAGTATAGTGAAGGACTTGTTCAAATAATTTGAGGGTCTATGTAGGAGTGTCATAGTCCTAATAGGTTCTGATAGAGGGCTAATTGTTGATCTAGCTGGTCTGAGAAAAAAGTACTTAATACGTTGTCAAATTTCGAGCTCAAAAATTACTCTTGTGCGTTTTCATAAAAAGTCTCTTTCAGTATAGTGAAGGACTTGTTCAAATAATTTGAGGGTCTATGTAGGAGTGTCATAGTCCTAGTAGGTTCTGATAGAGGGCTAATTGTTGATCTAGCTGGTCTGAGAAAAAAGTACTTAATACGTTGTCAAATTTCGAGCTCAAAAATTACTCTTGTGCGTTTTCATAAAAAGTCTCTTTCAGTATAGTGAAGGACTTGTTCAAATAATTTGAGGGTCTATGTAGGAGTGTCATAGTCTTAGTAGGTTCTGATAGAGGGATAATTGTTGATCTAGCTGGTCTGAGAAAAAAGTACTTAATACGTTGTCAAATTTCGAGCTCAAAAATTACTCTTGTGCGTTTTCATAAAAAGTCTCTTTCAGTATAGTGAAGGACTTGTTCAAATAATTTGAGGGTCTATGTAGGAGTGTCATAGTCCTAGTAGGTTCTGATAGAGGGATAATTGTTGATCTAGCTGGTCTGAGAAAAAAATACTTAATACGTTGTCAAATTTCGAGCTCAAAAATTACTCTTGTGCGTTTTCATAAAAAGTCTCTTTCAGTATAGTGATGGACTTGTTCAAATAATTTAAGGGTCTATGTAGGAGTGTCATAGTCCTAGTAGGTTGCGATAGAGGGATAATTGTTGATCTAGCTGGTCTGAGAAAAAAGTACTTAATACGTTGTCAAATTTCGAGCTCAAAAATTACTCTTGTGCGTTTTCATAAAAAGTCTCTTTCAGTATAGTGAAGGACTTGTTCAAATAATTTGAGGGTCTATGTAGGAGTGTCATAGTCCTAGTAGGTTCTGATAGAGGGATAATTGTTGATCTAGCTGGTCTGAGAAAAAAGTACTTAATACGTTGTCAAATTTCGAGCTCAAAAATTACTCTTGTGCGTTTTCATAAAAAGTCTCTTTCAGTATAGTGATGGACTTGTTCAAATAATTTGAGGGTCTATGTAGGAGTGTCATAGTCCTAGTAGGTTGCGATAGAGGGATAATTGTTGATCTAGCTGGTCTGAGAAAAAAGTACTTAATACGTTGTCAAATTTCGAGCTCAAAAATTACTCTTGTGCGTTTTCATAAAGAGTCTCTTTCAGTATAGTGAAGGACTTGTTCAAATAATTTGAGGGTCTATGTAGGAGTGTCACAGTCCTAGTAGGTTCTGATAGAGGGCTAATTGTTGATCTAGCTGGTCTGAGAAAAAAGTACTTAATACGTTGTCAAATTTCGAGCTCAAAAGTTATTCTTGTGCGTTTTCATAAAAAGTCTCTTTCCGTATAGTGAAGGACTTGTTCAAATAATTTGAGGGTCTATGTAGGATTGTCATAGTTCTAGTAGGTTCTGATAGAGGGATAATTGTTGATCTAGCTGGTCTCAGAAAAAAGTACTTAATACGTTGTCAAATTTCGAGCTCAAAAATTACTCTTGTGCGTTTTCATGAAAAGTCTCTTTCAGTATAGTGAAGGACTTGTTCAAATAATTTGAGGGTCTATGTAGGAGTGTCATAGTCCTAGTAGGTTGCGATAGAGGGATAATTGTTGATCTAGCTGGTCTGAGAAAAAAGTACTTAATACGTTGTCAAATTTCGAGCTCAAAAATTACTCTTGTGCGTTTTCATAAAAAGTCTCTTTCAGTATAGTGAAGGACTTGTTCAAATAATTTGAGGTTCTATGTAGGAGTGTCATAGTCCTAGTAGGTTCTGATAGAGGGATAATTGTTGATCTAGCTTGTCTGAGAAAAAAGAACTTAATACGTTGTCAAATTTCGAGCTCAAAAATTACTCTTGTGCGTTTTCATAAAAAGTCTATTTCAGTATAGTGAAGGACTTGTTCAAATAATTTGAGGGTCTATGTAGGAGTGTCATAGTCCTATTAGGTTCTGATAGAGGGCTAATTGTTGATCTAGCTGGTCTGAGAAAAAAGTACTTAATACGTTGTCAAATTTCGAGCTCAAAAATTACTCTTGTGCGTTTTCATAAAAAGTCTCTTTCAGTATAGTGAAGGACTTGTTCAAATAATTTGAGGGTCTATGTAGGAGTGTCATAGTCCTAATAAGTTCTGATAGAGGGATAATTGTTGATCTAGCTTGTCTGAGAAAAAAGAACTTAATACGTTGTCAAATTTCGAGCTCAAAAATTACTCTTGTGCGTTTTCATAAAAAGTCTATTTCAGTATAGTGAAGGACTTGTTCAAATAATTTGAGGGTCTATGTAGGAGTGTCATAGTCCTATTAGGTTCTGATAGAGGGCTAATTGTTGATCTAGCTGGTCTGAGAAAAAAGTACTTAATACGTTGTCAAATTTCGAGCTCAAAAATTACTCTTGTGCGTTTTCATAAAAAGTCTCTTTCAGTATAGTGAAGGACTTGTTCAAATAATTTGAGGGTCTATGTAGGAGTGTCATAGTCCTAATAAGTTCTGATAGAGGGCTAATTGTTGATCTAGCTGGTCTGAGAAAAAAGTACTTAATACGTTGTCAAATTTCGAGCTCAAAAATTACTCTTGTGCGTTTTCATAAAAAGTCTCTTTCAGTATAGTGAAGGACTTGTTCAAATAATTTGAGGGTCTATGTAGGAGTGTCATAGTCCTAGTAGGTTCTGATAGAGGGCTAATTGTTGATCTAGCTGGTCTCAGAAAAAGTACTTAATACGTTGTCAAATTTCGAGCTCAAAAATTACTCTTGTGCGTTTTCATGAAAAGTCTCTTTCAGTATAGTGAAGGACTTGTTCAAATAATTTGAGGGTCTATGTAGGAGTGTCATAGTCCTAGTAGGTTCTGATAGAGGGCTAATTGTTGATCTAGCTGGTCTGAGAAAAAAGTACTTAATACGTTGTCAAATTTCGAGCTCAAAAGTTATTCTTGTGCGTTTTCATAAAAAGTCTCTTTCCGTATAGTGAAGGACTTGTTCAAATAATTTGAGGGTCTATGTAGGATTGTCATAGTTCTAGTAGGTTCTGATAGAGGGATAATTGTTGATCTAGCTGGTCTCAGAAAAAAGTACTTAATACGTTGTCAAATTTCGAGCTCAGAAATTACTCTTGTGCGTTTTCATGAAAAGTCTCTTTCAGTATAGTGAAGGACTTGTTCAAATAATTTGAGGGTCTATGTAGGAGTGTCATGGTCCTAATAGGTTCTGATAGAGGGCTAATTGTTGATCTAGCTGGTCTGAGAAAAAAGTACTTAATACGTTGTCAAATTTCGAGCTCAAAAATTACTCTTGTGCGTTTTCATAAAAAGTCTCTTTCAGTATAGTGAAGGACTTGTTCAAATAATTTGAGGTTCTATGTAGGAGTGTCATAGTCCTAGTAGGTTCTGATAGAGGTCTAATTGTTGATCTAGCTGGTCTGAGAAAAAAGTACTTAATACGTTGTCAAATTTCGAGCTCAAAAATTACTCTTGTGCGTTTTCATAAAAAGTCTCTTTCAGTATAGTGAAGGACTTGTTCAAATAATTTGAGGGTCTGAGGGTCTCTGTAGGAGTGTCATAGTCCTATTAGGTTCTGATAGAGGGCTAATTGTTGATCTAGCTGGTCTGAGAAAAAAGTACTTAATACGTTGTCAAATTTCGAGCTCAAAAATTACTCTTGTGCGTTTTCATAAAAAGTCTCTTTCAGTATAGTGAAGGACTTGTTCAAATAATTTGAGGGTCTATGTAGGAGTGTCATAGTCCTAATAGGTTCTGATAGAGGGCTAATTGTTGATCTAGCTGGTCTGAGAAAAAAGTACTTAATACGTTGTCAAATTTCGAGCTCAAAAATTACTCTTGTGCGTTTTCATAAAAAGTCTATTTCAGTATAGTGAAGGACTTGTTCAAATAATTTGAGGGTCTATGTAGGAGTGTCATAGTCCTAGTAGGTTCTGATAGAGGGCTAATTGTTGATCTAGCTGGTCTCAGAAAAAGTACTTAATACGTTGTCAAATTTCGAGCTCAAAAATTACTCTTGTGCGTTTTCATGAAAAGTCTCTTTCAGTATAGTGAAGGACTTGTTCAAATAATTTGAGGGTCTATGTAGGAGTGTCATAGTCCTAATAGGTTCTGATAGAGGGCTAATTGTTGATCTAGCTAGTCTGAGAAAAAAGTACTTAATACGTTGTCAAATTTCGAGCTCAAAAATTACTCTTGTGCGTTTTCATAAAAAGTCTCTTTCAGTATAGTGAAGGACTTGTTCAAATAATTTGAGGGTCTATGTAGGAGTGTCATAGTCCTAGTAGGTTCTGATAGAGGGCTAATTGTTGATCTAGCTGGTCTGAGAAAAAAGTACTTAATACGTTGTCAAATTTCGAGCTCAAAAATTACTCTTGTGCGTTTTCATAAAAAGTCTCTTTCAGTATAGTGAAGGACTTGTTCAAATAATTTGAGGGTCTATGTAGGAGTGTCATAGTCTTAGTAGGTTCTGATAGAGGGATAATTGTTGATCTAGCTGGTCTGAGAAAAAAGTACTTAATACGTTGTCAAATTTCGAGCTCAAAAATTACTCTTGTGCGTTTTCATAAAAAGTCTTTCAGTATAGTGAAGGACTTGTTCAAATAATTTGAGGGTCTATGTAGGAGTGTCATAGTCCTAGTAGGCTGCGATAGATGGATAATTGTTGATCTAGCTGGTCTGAGAAAAAAGTACTTAATACGTTGTCAAATTTCGAGCTCAAAAATTACTCTTGTGCGTTTTCATAAAAAGTCTCTTTCAGTATAGTGAAGGACTTGTTCAGATAATTTGAGGGTCTATGTAGGAGTGTCATAGTCCTAGTAGGTTCTGATAGAGGGCTAATTGTTGATCTAGCTGGTCTGAGAAAAAAGTACTTAATACGTTGTCAAATTTCGAGCTCAAAAATTACTCTTGTGCGTTTTCATAAAAAGTCTCTTTCAGTATAGTGATGGACTTGTTCAAATAATTTGAGGGTCTATGTAGGAGTGTCATAGTCCTAGTAGGTTGCGATAGAGGGATAATTGTTGATCTAGCTGGTCTGAGAAAAAAGTACTTAATACGTTGTCAAATTTCGAGCTCAAAAATTACTCTTGTGCGTTTTCATAAAAAGTCTCTTTCAGTATAGTGAAGGACTTGTTCAAATAATTTGAGGGTCTATGTAGGAGTGTCATAGTCCTAGTAGGTTCTGATAGAGGGCTAATTGTTGATCTAGCTGGTCTGAGAAAAAAGTACTTAATACGTTGTCAAATTTCGAGCTCAAAAATTACTCTTGTGCGTTTTCATAAAAAGTCTCTTTCAGTATAGTGAAGGACTTGTTCAAATAATTTGAGGGTCTATGTAGGAGTGTCATAGTCCTAGTAGGTTCTGATAGAGGTCTAATTGTTGATCTAGCTGGTCTGAGAAAAAAGTGCTTAATACGTTGTCAAATTTCGAGCTCAAAAATTACTCTTGTGCGTTTTCATAAAAAGTCTCTTTCAGTATAGTGAAGGACTTGTTCAAATAATTTGAGGGTCTCTGTAGGAGTTTCATAGTCCTAGTAGGTTCTGATAGAGGGATAATTGTTGATCTAGCTGGTCTGAGAAAAAAGAACTTAATACGTTGTCAAATTTCGAGCTCAAAAATTACTCTTGTGCGTTTTCATAAAAAGTCTATTTCAGTATAGTGAAGGACTTGTTCAAATAATTTGAGGGTCTATGTAGGAGTGTCATAGTCCTAGTAGGTTCTGATAGAGGGCTAATTGTTGATCTAGCTGGTCTGAGAAAAAAGTACTTAATACGTTGTCAAATTTCGAGCTCAAAAATTACTCTTGTGCGTTTTCATAAAAAGTCTCTTTCAGTATAGTGAAGGACTTGTTCAAATAATTTGAGGGTCTATGTAGGAGTGTCATAGTCCTAGTAGGTTCTGATAGAGGGCTAATTGTTGATCTAGCTGGTCTGAGAAAAAAGTACTTAATACGTTGTCAAATTTCGAGCTCAAAAATTACTCTTGTGCGTTTTCATAAAAAGTCTCTTTCAGTATAGTGAAGGACTTGTTCAAATAATTTGAGGGTCTATGTAGGAGTGTCATAGTCCTAGTAGGTTCTGATAGAGTGCTAATTGTTGATCTAGCTGGTCTCAGAAAAAAGTACTTAATACGTTGTCAAATTTCGAGCTCAAAAATTACTCTTGTGCGTTTTCATAAAAAGTCTCTTTCAGTATAGTGAAGGACTTGTTCAAATAATTTGAGGGTCTATGTAGGAGTGTCATAGTCCTAAAAGGTTCTGATAGAGGGCTAATTGTTGATCTAGCTGGTCTGAGAAAAAAGTACTTAATACGTTGTCAAATTTCGAGCTCAAAAATTACTCTTGTGCGTTTTCATAAAAAGTCTCTTTCAGTATAGTGAAGGACTTGTTCAAATAATTTGAGGGTCTATGTAGGAGTGTCATAGTCCTAATAGGTTCTGATAGAGGGCTAATTGTTGATCTAGCTGGTCTGAGAAAAAAGTACTTAATACGTTGTCAAATTTCGAGCTCAAAAATTACTCTTGTGCGTTTTCATAAAAAGTCTCTTTCAGTATAGTGAAGGACTTGTTCAAATAATTTGAGGGTCTATGTAGGAGTGTCATAGTCCTAGTAGGTTCTGATAGAGGGCTAATTGTTGATCTAGCTGGTCTGAGAAAAAAGTACTTAATACGTTGTCAAATTTCGAGCTCAAAAATTACTCTTGTGCGTTTTCATAAAAAGTCTTTCAGTATAGTGAAGGACTTGTTCAAATAATTTGAGGGTCTATGTAGGAGTGTCATAGTCCTAATAGGTTCTGATAGAGGGCTAATTGTTGATCTAGCTGGTCTGAGAAAAAAGTACTTAATACGTTGTCAAATTTCGAGCTCAAAAATTACTCTTGTGCGTTTTCATAAAAAGTCTCTTTCAGTATAGTGAAGGACTTGTTCAAATAATTTGAGGGTCTATGTAGGAGTGTCATAGTCTTAGTAGGTTCTGATAGAGGGATAATTGTTGATCTAGCTGGTCTGAGAAAAAAGTACTTAATACGTTGTCAAATTTCGAGCTCAAAAATTACTCTTGTGCGTTTTCATAAAAAGTCTCTTTCAGTATAGTGAAGGACTTGTTCAAATAATTTGAGGGTCTATGTAGGAGTGTCATAGTCCTAGTAGGTTCTGATAGAGGGCTAATTGTTGATCTAGCTGGTCTGAGAAAAAAGTACTTAATACGTTGTCAAATTTCGAGCTCAAAAATTACTCTTGTGCGTTTTCATAAAAAGTCTTTCAGTATAGTGAAGGACTTGTTCAAATAATTTGAGGGTCTATGTAGGAGTGTCATAGTCCTAATAGGTTCTGATAGAGGGCTAATTGTTGATCTAGCTGGTCTGAGAAAAAAGTACTTAATACGTTGTCAAATTTCGAGCTCAAAAATTACTCTTGTGCGTTTTCATAAAAAGTCTCTTTCAGTATAGTGAAGGACTTGTTCAAATAATTTGAGGGTCTATGTAGGAGTGTCATAGTCCTAGTAGGTTCTGATAGAGGGCTAATTGTTGATCTAGCTGGTCTGAGAAAAAAGTACTTAATACGTTGTCAAATTTCGAGCTCAAAAATTACTCTTGTGCGTTTTCATAAAAAGTCTCTTTCAGTATAGTGAAGGACTTGTTCAAATAATTTGAGGGTCTATGTAGGAGTGTCATAGTCTTAGTAGGTTCTGATAGAGGGATAATTGTTGATCTAGCTGGTCTGAGAAAAAAGTACTTAATACGTTGTCAAATTTCGAGCTCAAAAATTACTCTTGTGCGTTTTCATAAAAAGTCTCTTTCAGTATAGTGAAGGACTTGTTCAAATAATTTGAGGGTCTATTTAGGAGTGTCATAGTCCTAGTAGGTTCTGATAGAGGGATAATTGTTGATCTAGCTGGTCTGAGAAAAAAGTACTTAATACGTTGTCAAATTTCGAGCTCAAAAATTACTCTTGTGCGTTTTCATAAAAAGTCTCTTTCAGTATAGTGATGGACTTGTTCAAATAATTTGAGGGTCTATGTAGGAGTGTGATAGTCCTAGTAGGTTGCGATAGAGGGATAATTGTTCATCTAGCTGGTCTGAGAAAAAAGTACTTAATACGTTGTCAAATTTCGAGCTCAAAAATTACTCTTGTGCGTTTTCATAAAAAGTCTCTTTCAGTATAGTGATGGACTTGTTCAAATAATTTGAGGGTCTATGTAGGAGTGTCATAGTCCTAGTAGGTTGCGATAGAGGGATAATTGTTGATCTAGCTGGTCTGAGAAAAAAGTACTTAATACGTTAATACGTTGTCAAATTTCGAGCTCAAAAATTACTCTTGTGCGTTTTCATAAAAAGTCTCTTTCAGTATAGTGAAGGACTTGTTCAAATAATTTGAGGGTCTATGTAGGAGTGTCATAGTCCTAGTAGGTTCTGATAGAGGTCTAATTGTTGATCTAGCTGGTCTGAGAAAAAAGTACTTAATACGTTGTCAAATTTCGAGCTCAAAAATTACTCTTGTGCGTTTTCATAAAAAGTCTCTTTCAGTATAGTGAAGGACTTGTTCAAATAATTTGAGGGTCTCTGTAGGAGTGTCATAGTCCTAGTAGGTTCTGATAGAGGGATAATTGTTGATCTAGCTGGTCTGAGAAAAAAGAACTTAATACGTTGTCAAATTTCGAGCTCAAAAATTACTCTTGTGCGTTTTCATAAAAAGTCTCTTTCAGTATAGCGAAGGACTTGTTCAAATAATTTGAGGGTCTATGTAGGAGTGTCATAGTCCTAGTAGGTTCTGATAGAGGGCCAATTGTTGATCTAGCTGGTCTGAGAAAAAAGTACTTAATACGTTGTCAAATTTCGAGCTCAAAAGTTAATCTTGTGCGTTTTCATAAAAAGTCTCTTTCCGTATAGTGAAGGACTTGTTCAAATAATTTGAGGGTCTATGTAGGATTGTCATAGTTCTAGTAGGTTCTGATATAGGGCTAATTGTCGATCTAGCTGATCTGAAAAAAAAAGTACTTAATACGTTGTCAAATTTCGAGCTCAAAAATTACTCTTGTGCGTTTTCATAAAAAGTCTCTTTCAGTATAGTGAAGGACTTGTTCAAATAATTTGAGGGTCTATGTAGGAGTGTCATAGTCCTAGTAGGTTCTGATAGAGGGATAATTGTTGATCTAGCTGGTCTGAGAAAAAAGTACTTAATACGTTGTCAAATTTCGAGCTCAAATTACTCTTGTGCGTTTTCATAAAAAGTCTCTTTCAGTATAGTGAAGGACTTGTTCAAATAATTTGAGGGTCTATGTAGGAGTGTCATAGTCCTAGTAGGTTCTGATAGAGGGATAATTGTTGATCTAGCTGGTCTGAGAAAAAAGTACTTAATACGTTGTCAAATTTCGAGCTCAAAAATTACTCTTGTGCGTTTTCATAAAAAGTCTCTTTCAGTATAGTGAAGGACTTGTTCAAATAATTTGAGGGTCTATGTAGGAGTGTCATAGTCCTAGTAAGTTCTGATAGAGGGCTAATTGTTGATCTAGCTTGTCTGAGAAAAAAGTACTTAATACGTTGTCAAATTTCGAGCTCAAATTACTCTTGTGCGTTTTCATAAAAAGTCTCTTTCAGTATAGTGAAGGACTTATTCAAATAATTTGAGGGTCTATGTAGGAGTGTCATAGTCCTAGTAGGTTCTGATAGAGGGCTAATTGTTGATCTAGCTGGTCTGAGAAAAAAGTACCTAATACGTTGTCAAATTTCGAGCTCAAAAATTACTCTTGTGCGTTTTCATAAAAAGTCTCTTTCAGTATAGTGAAGGACTTGTTCAAATAATTTGAGGGTCTATGTAGGAGTGTAATAGTCCTAGTAGGTTCTGATAGAGGGATAATTGTTGATCTAGCTGGTCTGAGAAAAAAGTACTTAATACGTTGTCAAATTTCGAGATCAAATTACTCTTGTGCGTTTTCATAAAAAGTCTCTTTCAGTATAGTGAAGGACTTGTTCAAATAATTTGAGGGTCTATGTAGGAGTGTCATAGTCCTAGTAGGTTCTGATAGAGGGATAATTGTTGATCTAGCTGGTCTGAGAAAAAAGTACTTAATACGTTGTCAAATTTCGAGCTCAAAAATTACTCTTGTGCGTTTTCATAAAAAGTCTCTTTCAGTATAGTGAAGGACTTGTTCAAATAATTTGAGGGTCTATGTAGGAGTGTCATAGTCCTAGTAGGTTCTGATAGAGGGATAATTGTTGATCTAGCTGGTCTGAGAAAAAAGTACTTAATACTTTGTCAAATTTCGAGCTCAAAAATTACTCTTGTGCGTTTTCATAAAAAGTCTCTTTCAGTATAGTGAAGGACTTGTTCAAATAATTTGAGGGTCTATGTAGGAGTGTCATAGTCCTAGTAGGTTCTGATAGAGGGATAATTGTTGATCTGGCTGGTCTGAGAAAAAAGTACTTAATACGTTGTCAAATTTCGAGCTCAAATTACTCTTGTGCGTTTTCATAAAAAGTCTCTTTCAGTATAGTGAAGGACTTGTTCAAATAATTTGAGGGTCTATGTAGGAGTGTCATAGTCCTAGTAGGTTCTGATAGAGGGAGAATTGTTGATCTAGCTGGTCTGAGAAAAAAGTACTTAATACGTTGTCAAATTTCGAGCTCAAATTACTCTTGTGCGTTTTCATAAAAAGTCTCTTTCAGTATAGTGAAGGACTTGTTCAAATAATTTGAGGGTCTATGTAGGAGTGTCATAGTCCTAGTAGGTTCTGATAGAGGGATAATTGTTGATCTAGCTGGTCTGAGAAAAAAGTACTTAATACGTTGTCAAATTTCGAGCTCAAAAATTACTCTTTTGCGTTTTCATAAAAAGTCTCTTTCAGTATAGTGAAGGACTTGTTCAAATAATTTGAGGGTCTATGTAGGAGTGTCATAGTCCTAGTAGGTTCTGATAGAGGGCCAATTGTTGATCTAGCTGGTCTGAGAAAAAAGTACTTAATACGTTGTCAAATTTCGAGCTCAAAAGTTATTCTTGTGCGTTTTCATAAAAAGTCTCTTTCAGTATAGTGAAGGACTTGTTCAAATAATTTGAGGGTCTATGTAGGAGTGTCATAGTCCTAGTAGGTTCTGATAGAGGTCTAATTGTTGTTCTAGCTGGTCTGAGAAAAAAGTACTTAATACGTTGTCAAATTTCGAGCTCAAAAATTACTCTTGTGCGTTTTCATAAAAAGTCTCTTTCAGTATAGTGAAGGACTTGTTCAAATAATTTGAGGGTCTCTGTAGGAGTGTCATAGTCCTAGTAGGTTCTGATAGAGGGATAATTGTTGATCTAGCTGGTCTGAGAAAAAAGTACTTAATACGTTGTCAAATTTCGAGCTCAAAAAAGTTATTCTTGTGCGTTTTCATAAAAAGTCTCTTTCCGTATAGTGAAGGACTTGTTCAAATAATTTGAGGGTCTATGCAGGAGTGTCATAGTCCTAGTAGGTTCTGATAGAGGGATAATTGTTGATCTAGCTGGTCTGAGAAAAAAGTACTTAATACCTTGTCAAATTTCGAGCTCAAAAATTACTCTTGTGCGTTTTCATAAAAAGTCTCTTTCAGTATAGTGAAGGACTTGTTCAAATAATTTGAGGGTCTATGTAGGAGTGTCATAGTCCTAGTAGGTTCTGATAGAGGGCTAATTGTTGATCTAGCTGGTCTGAGAAAAAAGTACTTAATACGTTGTCAAATTTCGAGCTCAAAAATTACTCTTGTGCGTTTTCATAAAAAGTCTCTTTCAGTATAGTGAAGGACTTGTTCAAATAATTTGAGGGTCTATGTAGGAGTGTCATAGTCCTAGTAGGTTCTGATAGAGGTCTAATTGTTGATCTAACTGGTCTGAGAAAAAAGTACTTAATACGTTGTCAAATTTCGAGCTCAAAAATTACTCTTGTGCGTTTTCATAAAAAGTCTCTTTCCGTATAGTGAAGGACTTGTTCAAATAATTTGAGGGTCTATGTAGGAGTGTCATAGTCCTAGTAGGTTCTGATAGAGGGATAGTTGTTGATCTAGCTGGTCTGAGAAAAAAGTACTTAATACGTTGTCAAATTTCGAGCTCAAAAGTTATTCTTGTGCGTTTTCATAAAAAGTCTCTTTCCGTATAGTGAAGGACTTGTTCAAATAATTTGAGGGTCTATGTAGGAGTGTCATAGTCCTAGTAGGTTCTGATAGAGGGCTAATTGTTGATCTAGCTGGTCTGAGAAAAAAGTACTTAATACGTTGTCAAATTTCGAGCTCAAAAATTTTTCTTGTGCGTTTTCATAAAAAGTCTCTTTCAGTATAGTGAAGGACTTGTTCAAATAATTTGAGGGTCTATGTAGGAGTGTCATAGTCCTAGTAGGTTCTGATAGAGGGCTAATTGTTGATCTAGCTGGTCTGAGAAAAAAGTACTTAATACGTTGTCAAATTTCGAGCTCAAAAGTTATTCTTGTGCGTTTTCATAAAAAGTCTCTTTCCGTATAGTGAAGGACTTGTTCAAATAATTTGAGGGTCTATGTAGGATTGTCATAGCTCTAGTAGGTTCTGATAGAGGGATAATTGTTGATCTAGCTGGTCTGAGAAAAAAGTACTTAATACGTTGTCAAATTTCGAGCTCAAAAATTACTCTTGTGCGTTTTCATAAAAAGTCTCTTTCAGTGTAGTGATGGACTTGTTCAAATAATTTGAGGGTCTATGTAGGAGTGTCATAGTCCTAGTAGGTTGTGATAGAGGGATAATTGTTGATCTAGCTGGTCTGAGAAAAAAGTACTTAATAGTTTGTCAAATTTTTTAGTTGACCGAACCAGCGGTAAATCTGGGACCACCCAGCCCCGGGTATCAGGGGACACCACCAAGTGTAAACTGGGAACACCACCACAGGTCGAAGTGGGACCACCCAGCCCCGGGTATCAGGGGTATAGGCTTTAGGGGTTAATTTAGGTTCCAGGTCAAATTAGTTTTTTTTTTGCTTTAGATGTCGAAACGAGTTGGTGTTCCTTTTGCGAGTGACCCGGAGGCTGTTCGACGTAAGAAATTCAAAGAGACGTTTTCGCCAGCACAAATTCAGGGAAAGATTGTTAAAGCCAAAGCTGATGGTCGCTCTCTAGAATTCATCTACTGCAATTTCTCAAACGAGAAAGAGGTGCACACTGCCATTATAGGTGACTCTATTGTAAATGGAGTTTGTATCGATAGTTGTTCTGTATTCTCCTTGTCTGGAGGAAAAGTCAATGACTTCTACGAACTTTTGCCCACCATGAGGAGCTACAGGAATGTGATTGTTGCCGTTGGAAGCAACAATTTATCTTTGTGGGGTGAAGCTGGGGAAGATCCACATCTTGTGTTGGAGCAAGTTAAAGACCTACTTTCCTCAATTGCGTCACTGGAGCATCGGCCAAACGTTGTCATCTGTACAGTTCTCAAGCGTTTACATGCAAAGCATAGCAATATCAGTGATTTCAATGCCTTAGTTGTGAACTCAAATATGAGGTATCTGAAGCTTCATAGAGAAGTCCAGAGTTCTACTTGTTTTAAAGACGACGGCGTACACTTAAACGACAGAGGCTTGCAGCAGCTAGCATGTGCCTTTAATAAGGGACTGAGAGATCATAAGTTGAAATAAAGTGCCTGTTTTGCCCTTATTATTTGATGTTTGATGCTTCTTTGTTGTTTGAATATTTTTTGATCAATTGAAGTTAAGCACTTTCTCTTAAACCAAACATTTTTAAATTTTTTTAGTTCCATAATTTACTGAAACATAAGGTTTAAAAAGGTGCATCTCTTGGGAAAAATTGTTTGGTCTTGAACCATTTGTAAGTGATCACCTCCGTATCATGAGATTCATTTTTTGGGAGCAAATGTTTTATAGGTTCTATTTATCTTCTAATGGAAACAGTTAGAGGGCGGTTTGCCTTCTTCTGTATCCTCTGAACCTCTAAATTTTGGGAGCAAATATTTTATAGGTTCTATTTATCTTCTAATGGAAACAGTTAGAGGGCGCTTTGCCTTCTTCTGTATCCTCTGAACCTCTAAATTTTGGGAGCAAATATTTTATAGGTTCTATTTATTTTCTAATGGAAACAGTTAGAGGGCGGTTTGCCTTCTTCTGTATCCTCTGAACCTCTAAATTGAATTAACAATAACTGAATCACATGGATCTGAAGCACCAACTTTAATACTTGTTAATCCTTGATTTTCACAATTCTCCACATGCCCGTCGTGTTTAATAGTCTATCGAAGCTTTCCTTGTGCGCTTTCAATATTTTAAATATTTTAGAGTCAGTATTATTTCTAAATAATACTAATGCTTTGCTGTGACTTTTTATCATATTGGAAATTTGAGGACAGTTTGTCTGCACAACGTAGTTCTTTAAGAGATTGCTTTTTGGTTTTTGCATTGAAATTTGACATTTGTCAGGCAATTGTTTGATACAGAAAATCAGTTTGAGGGCGGTTTGCCTTCCTCTGATTTTTTCTAAGTGTTAAGTTAAATCTTTTGTGTGAGCGGGTTGCTCGCGCCTGGTACTCAAACTTTTTTACGGGTGGTGTGTCTGCACACAGTGTGTCTTAAGGGCAGTCACTCTCATGTTTGTCTGATTTCTCAAAGTGCCAATTTCAATATTTTGGGTATAAGAAAACAGTAAGAGGGTGGTTTGCCTCCTTCTGGATTCCCTAAAGAGTTAAGTTTAATGTTCTGTGTGAGCGGGTTGCTCGCGCACTTAAGTTAGAAAATAAATATGCAGGCTGTTTGTCTGCGGAAAGTAGTTCTTTAAGGGAATGCCTTGCGATTTGTTTTGTATATTGGGATTTTTTAGACAATTGTGTGCTAGTGAAAAGACATTTTACCGCCTTCTTTTATCCTCGAAGTGATAAATGTATCTAATTTTCAGTTATCCAGTAGTTTGTCTCCATATTCTGGGCTTAGTTTCGTTTTGCATTGACGTTTCAGTTACTCGAAATGCCAGCATCTTTTTCGCAACCAGCACTTAATCCAAAAAATAGAGAAAACAGGGGCCTAAAAACACGAGATTACGAAGCGTTAGTTCCCGACGGGGATCTACGACGTGCTCTGAAGCTAAGCTGGATTTTCTTCTGTAGGTACGATAAGTCCGTGTTCGGGTTAAATCTGAACCACCGTTCATGGCCTCAGGCTTGGGGTTTTTATGATAAAATGAACATAAACAAGCGCACAGTGATCAATATGAAAACTGAGATTGGCTTGCATGATTGCCAGTTCGTGGAGATGTGCCTGGAGCGAGATTAAAAAGTACGTTCACTCAGGGCTCTAGATATCATTAACGAGGCGAAGATGAGAAACGAATCAATTGCTGAAATCACCTTATCACTTGAGTTAGTGTTTTTAATTTTACTACTTTGTGGCTCTTTTCCACACTCACAAGTGATAAGTGATGTAATTTTTTGTTTTTGCCACAGAGAGGAGAATGATGAAAACATCCCCTCAGAGCGGTCGGTCGGTGATCTGTTTGAGAAGGATCTTGCTAATAGCCAGAATGATCTTACTAGTACTCAAAAGAAGAAGACTAAAGCGGTGACAGAAGTGCCTCAAAATTCTACGGCAAAACGATTCGTTTCGGAACCCGTAGTTCAACTTGGTGTAGAGGAAAGCATTGAGCGAGTTCGGGAGAAAAATGGGGACATTGCCCTGGAGGAGAATAGTAAAGAATCGGAAATAAATGAGGTTTTATAGATTGTTCTCTCCTTTTTTAAAACTTTTTTTTGTGAGCGGCACTTTAATTCATAGCCTTTTCTTTCTTCTCTTCCCTGCTATTTTTCTTGCTGTCAACCATCCATGCTTTTAAGTAGCAAAATTTAAAGTGAATATTTGCGCAAATTTAGTTCATAAGCCTATTTCGTTTAGAGTCTTCTTTCGGGTATAAGAGAGATAGTTGAGAACCAAAAGAAATACATGGAGGAGATGGCTGCGAACCAAAAGAGGTTACACGATCAAATGCTTAAGATCAGGAAAGCAGAAAAACGGGAGTTTCTGAATATATTAGCGGTTCACCTAAAAGTTGACACGTCGGATCAACAAGAACCTTGCAACAGTTCAAGTGACCCATCTCTGCCTCCACTGATTTACAAAGGCTTTGATCTAATGTCCATTTACGCTTCTGAGAAGTCTAGTATCTTCGGACGTGAGCTGGCCCGTCGACTTTTTGGCCATGGAAAACAATGCGAGCTAATTCGACTGATCATTGGCAAGCAAACGACCCGAGAATCTTGCCGAATTCCTTGCGATGAGGAAAGGTTCAAACTTTTCAAAGGTACCTTTGTTTTTGATCCCTTAAAATTTACTGTTGAGCTTAACATTTTCAAATGCTCCCAAACATAGTCTAGCAATTATATTAGTCGTGTTGCTCTTTTTTGCGATTTTTTTCTTGACCGATTTTTGTCTGACCCATTTGGCTTTCGTCCTCAAAAACGAGATAAACAGGTGGCGGGCATTATGTGCTCTTAGAGCTTTTCAGCTCATTACCCTGTAGCCACGCGATTCACAGCGAGTGTTTTTGAGACTTACTTATGGTGCGAAGGGTGGTTCTTAGAAGTTGAGGACCCCCCCCCCCCTGCAACCACCGTTGCCCACAAGCCCCCCCCCCCCGCGGTTGCCCGCTCAGCAGCCCCCAGTACACCCCCATGGCTAGCTACTGACAAATTCAACCGCTCGCAGGTCATTTGAGAGCATTTCTGCTGACGTTCTTCTGTTTAGAATGTGTCACGAGAAAATATCCGCGTGCTCCCGAGGCGGCTTTTGCTAGTGCACGTGATGCAGCTAATCAGTACGGACTCGATCAAAAAGGAAAGCATGGCATGGAGTTCATAAATGAGATGATGACACAACCCAGAGTTCAAGACACTGACGACGAGCAAGAATCTGAATAGCCACTTCCCCTTTGGCCACTTTCTATGTTCTAACGGCCATCTTTGTACTTTCAAAAACTCTTGTCTTTAAAACTGTCTACATAGAGCGCTAACTGATTAACATGGTTCTGAAGCTTCAACTAATGTTTATTCTTGATTTTCACTAAATGAGTTTTACAATATTCAACATATTATTGCTCGTCTTGTCTAATAATCTATTGGAGCTTTCCTTTCGCGCTTTCAATTTACTTTAAATTTTGGAGGCAGTAATGCATTGCTGTGACTTTTTAGTTTTGAAAATCTTGTTTCTGAGAAGTGCTTTCATACGTTATGGACTGTTATTGCGTTATTCTGTTATTTGTAAACTTAAAAATTTCTTGTTTCCTTTCGTCCTTGTTCTTCGTAATAGTGATCGCTTAAAAAGTGCGTTGTAAGTCTTGGGTTTACCTTGGGTCAAGTGTTATAGGCCACTGTTTGCTATGGGAGAACAGTTAGGGGGCGGTTTGCCTCCTTCTGTATCCTCTGAAAAGCTAAATTTAACTAACGTTAGCCGATTCACATGGTTCTGAAGCAGCAACTATTTTGTTCATTCTTGATTTTCAATATAATTTTCACAATATTCCACATCTTATTGCTTGACTTGTCTAATAGTCCACCGGAGCATTTCTTTTGCGCTTTCAATATTTTATATATGTTAAAAGCAGTATTATTTCTGAAGAATAGTAATTATCTGCTGTGACTTCTTAGTTCTGGAAACCTGTTGTTTCCCCGAAGCAATTTAAACAATGGAAAGATTTTGCGTTATTCTGATATTTGTAAACTCAAAAAGTTCTTGTTTACTTTTATGTTTGTCGTTATAGTGTGTACCTAATAAAATACTTTGCAAGCCTTTATTTTTTCATCAACTCGAATACTCTGACCTTTACTGCGGTCAATATTTTTTAGATCAAGCGTTATTGGCAACTGTTTGCTTTTGGAAAATAGTTAGAGGGCGGCTTGTTTCCTGAAATTCTTGAATAGTTAATTCTAATGTTCTGTGGGAACGGGTTGCTCGCACTTTGTTATCATATTGGAAATGTGAGGACAGTTTGTCTGCACAAAGTAGTTCTTTAGGAGATTGCTTTTTGGTTTTTGCATTGAAATTTGACTTTTGTCAGGCAATTGTTTGATAGAGAAAATCAGTTTGAGGGCGGTTTGCCTTCCTCTGATTTTTTCTAAGTGTTAAGTTAAATCTTTTGTGTGAGCTGGTTGCTCGCATCTGGTACTCAAACTTTTTTGCGGGTGGTTTGTCTGCACACAGTGTGTCTTAAGGGTAGTCACTCTCATGTTTGTCTGATTTCTCAAAGTGCCAATTTCAATATTTTGGGTATAAGAAAACAGTAAGAGGGCGGTTTGCCTCCTTCTGGATTCCTTAAAGAGTTAAATTTAATGTTCTGTGTTGGTATTCAAGTTTGAGTTTTTAGCCCACTGTCGTTCTTAGGAAAAACAAGAGGACGGTTTGCCATCTTTTGGACTCTCAACGTTCTGAGTTTAATATTTTTGTGAGCGGTTTGGTTGCATTTGGTAATCAAACGTTTGTGCGGGCGGTTTGTCTGCACACAGTAGGTCTTTAAGTAACCCCTTTTATGCTGGTATTCAAGTTTGAGTATTTAGGCAATTGTGTTCCGCACGTGAGAAACCAATTAGAGGGCGGTTTGCCTTCTTTAACGTGTTAGGTTTGCTTTCTTTGGGATTCTTCAACGTGTTAGGTTTAATATTTTGTTTCAGCAGGATGCTAACACCTTGTAATCAAAATCTGCTTGCACCTGGTAATCAAAAATTTGTGCGGGCGGTTTGTCTGCACACAGTAGGTTTTCAAAGAATTCACTGTCCATTGTGTATTCATGTTTGAGTATTTAGAACATTGTTTGCTCGTGGGAAAACAAATAGAAGGCGGTTTGCTTTGTTTTTGTCTGTGCTAAAGTAAGTATTTTGTGTGAGCGGGTTGCTTGCACCAGGTAATCAAACATTTGTGCGGGCGGTTTGTCTACAAACAGTAGGTCTTTAGTTTAGTCCTTTTCGTGTTTGTATTCAGCTTTGAGTTTTTAGGCCATTCTGTGCTCTTGGGAAAACAATTAGAGGGCGGTTTGCCTTCTTTTGGATTTCTCAATGTATTAGTGTTAATAATTTGATGCTCAAATAGAGCCTCTTCTACATCAATGTTTGTGAAGGTTATAAACTTAATAAAATTGAACTTTTCACCTTGCTTCCTTAACGATTTGAGAAAAATTCGTGTTTCTCAAAATTGTTCTCTACCGTGAACTTTTAAACTTCAATCTAGAAATAGTTTCGTCTGAACGCTTTAAAGTAGGGTTAAAATTTTTCTTTTCTGCCGGTAGAATTCGGGATAAAATGTATCCTGTTTTGTACGCAGGCATTACATTTCTGGCACCCAAAAGGCCGTAGTTGATTCGTTTTTGTTTTAAGATTGATGAGCGTCTTGAGTAATCAAAAAAGGCATCTTCAGCTTTGCCAGATAGATGGTCAGATCTGTCGGTGTTTTGGGTTCTCTAGTCCTGAAATTCAAAATTTCGTTGACCTGATTCCACACGAATTGTATTGCGAACAGAAAAGAGAAGATCGACATTTAACAAAAATGCATAATTTTCTGCAAAAAGCGTATGACAATCTCCAAGTAGCTCAAATCAATTTGAAGCCGGATGATTTTGGTGGTTATGGGCTATGTTACTCCGGCAGCGCTTCAATTTCAAAAGGTCAACGACTTAATGTGTATGGCTATTTAGAGTTCATTCCTGAAGCCGAAGAGAGAACTTTTTCTAATTTGTCTGTAATGGCTCCTCGTGAAGGCTCCAAACGTAGCCGAGTAATGGTAGGACCCGCTAGGTTTGTTAATCACTGCTGCAGGCCAAATTGTGAGTACTTGGCGGTTGAGTTAAATGGAAAAAAGGCTGTGCAGATTTCAGCCATTACCGAAATTTTATATGGGACAACTTTGTCGACGTATTATGGTGAGAATTTTTTTGGCAAATGCAACAAAGACTGCAAATGTCCTCATGTAGATTTGCATCGTGTTGAAAGTCCTGTTTTGCCATCTGAAATGGAATCAGAAAAACCTTCATTTGAGTTGAGAACACCAGCTCCACGGATTCAGGCAGCAACGGTTCTCAAAATGCGAAATGTTAAGCGCAGGTTGAACCTAAAATATCCTTTAGCGACGGCAAAAAAACCTGTTATTGCTGATCTCAGGTATTTAAGCGATGAAAACAGTGAAAGTGAAGCAAGTGAAGTGTCAATAATAGAACATCCTACAAGAAGTTCTCCATGTCTCAGTGCCGCTGAAAATGCAGAAAATATCCAGAACAGTCCTCAATTATTTGACAGTGGCGATGATGTGGACGAGGATATAGCGGCAGAGTATATGTCGGACGATAGTTCGGAACAAAACAAGGATTATGAGGAGAAAGAGGTTTATGAAGCATTGGGTGCTGGATCTCAATCTTCATGCGAAAACTTTGTTCACTGTGTGGAGAGTATTATAACCAAGCATGGAACATCTGACAAAGAGGCTGTTGAATGGCTGCAGTTAACTCGCTTGGCTTTTCCCAATTTTATGGTACCAGCTTTCAAAACTCTCAAAAGAAGAAACCTTTTGCGTATGGAAAATCACATTGTGAAGAAGAAAAAATGTGCAAACGGGGAATGGCATGTGCTCAATTTCCAAAGCGAGCTCCAGGAAGTTCTGCGTCGCAATTTCGTGCATATCGAAAAGTACGAAAACGAAAAGAAGGAAGGTAGTGATTTAATTCTACCTAGAGCACTAAGTAGGGACAATCGAAAACTAATGGTGTTTCTGGTTCTGAACACAGATGGTGTCAAAATTATCAAATCAAAAAATAATTCTCTTTGGCCTATATGGTGCGCTGTTGCAAATCTTCCGCCAATTTTGCGTTCCTCCTTCAACAACATTTTACTCTGCGGTCTGTGGTTTGGTACAGAGAAACCAGACTGGCCTGATTTTTTGCAGGTAATGCTTTTTTAATGTTTGTTTCATATGCCTTTCATCAAGTAAAACTAGTTGCTTTTCACGGGTTTTGGTATCGTGTTGAAGAGGCAGCAAAATTTGTCGCTCTAATTTTCTCTGATGAAATTTCCACTTGTCATTCAGGCTTTTTCCAAGCTTCAGAATGATCTGAATTTCATATTTGAAAGTCTTTTAATTTTCCATTGCAGGCTGTTGGTGAGCAACTGGCGCAGTTCGAGCTTAAACTGTCTGATGAGACGTTTGTTGTCATTCCAAAGCCAATTCTTATTGTGGCTGATACTCCTGCAAGATATTCTGTACTGAACTGGATATCTTTTAATGGTTATTATGGTTGCTGTTACTGCTATAATTCTGGTACACGAATTGGTAAAACACACTATTATCCCCATCAACCCTATGGCATGCGTTCTATAGAAGATTACAACGCAGATTTGCGAGCTGTTACCACTAATCCGTCACTGAAATCATCACGAGGTGTTAAGGGCCCGAGCTCGTTGTCAAAATTTGTGCCCAATTTACCGTTATCTGCTCTGATAGATTATATGCACCAGGTTGCGCTAGGAGTTGCGCGCGTTGTCCTTGACTTACTTAGAAAAGAGATTAAAGTTCAGATGCGAGAGGAATTGAAAAGAATCGTTAGCAAAATAAAGGTGAGTATCTTTAGTAGAACGTTGGAAGTCTTTTAAACAGTAGTGTTTTCTGTTCATAAACGTCTTTTGAGAATTGCAGTTTTTAAAATTTTAACTTTGGTTTTTTGGTTTGGAATTTTTAAACATATATATGCGGATTGTGAATTTTGTTTAGGTTCCGTTTGAAATAAGAAGATGTCCACGATTGCTTACTGACCTGCAAAACTTCAAAGCAAGCGAGTGCAAGGACTGGCTCCTCTACCTTGGTCCTCCTATTTTATACGGTAAAGTGAGCAAGGAGGCCTACACTCGCTTTATGTTGTTGAGTTACTCAATTCGCTTGCTGCTTACGAATTCTTGTTATTGCGATGAAGCGGAACCTCTGATTGAGAAGTTTCTCGACCTAACTGTGGCCCAATACGATGAATTTTGTTTTACAATAAATGTTCACTTCTTGAACCATTTATGCTGGCAAGTCCGGAATTACGGACCTTTGTGGTGCACATCTGCATTCATGTTTGAATCCGCCAACCATCTTCTTAGTAGACCCTTTACTGGTACTGTCAATCACTTGGATCTCATAACTGAACGATATTTAAGGCGAAAAAAACTTCTTTCAACCAAGCTAAAGAAGGATAATTTGGTTGGATTTGCTCAAACATTAGGGAATACAAGCAAAGAATTTATTGAGCGACGCGTTGTGGATGAAACTGCTTTACCTTTGCATTACAACCCTGATGATGACTGTCTTCGATCAACAATGCAAGTAAACTGTTTGAAGTTGGACTCGCTAACGTACTCAACCAATGCAAATGCCTATATAAGCTTTGAGGACTGTTCAGTTCTGAAGTTTGGTGAAATCGTTGTTTTCGAAAAGTCCGAAAACTCTACTTGTCTTGTGAATTTGTTCAATGTAAAGCAAACTATCGGCGTTGAAAAATGTTCAGCTCCACCTGACGTCATTAGCTTTGTCGTTGTTGAGTACTCGGGTTATCAACAAGAAGTGTTTGTAAACTCAATAAAAAACAAATTGGTAAGAATTGATGTCGATGACAAAGTTTGTCTGTCTGTTTTATTGGACCACTTTGAGCATGATTAATTTTGATGTTATCTTTGAATCAATGTTAATTGCGTTCTCTTCTCAAATCAGCAGTTCTTTTAAAGTGAATTTAGGTGTATTAATTATATGCTTTGATGGAATCAATGATTTTTTGTACAATTAAGCTTTCCAATTATCATTTTCTCCCGGATCACTGAAGAAAAATCTTTGTTTTTGATGTGTCAATGTTACCCTTATTCAGTTTGTGGGAAGAACAGCTTGTTCAGTACGAAAATTAAGGACCATAATATATGTAGAATAGGCTCCAGTAAAAGAAAGGCTTCATCTGTCTTTTAAAAAAGTCTTCTCCCGAAACTCTTATAAATTTAGAGGTCTGTTGAATCTTGGATATTTTAGTTTTTTGGCCATTTATGGCGTTCCCTCGACTGTATCCACTAGTTGAATTGCAAATAACGTATAAATTTTGTCAACTTTCAAATTTTGCAAAAAATGTTAGGATTTTTGAAGAGAAAACTTTTTTCGAAAAAGTGGACTCATTTTCATTTTCTTGGTCACCTAGAGCAAAAATTGGTGAACGTTGATCAATAGTCTACCTAGTCTGTACCACTATTAACACAAATAAATTAGATCACTAAGTGGTGTTATATCTTTTTTTGTTTTTTTGTTTGCTTTTTTGGTAGGTGTACTGACTCCGCTATTATATAGCCTTTTTTTTTGAAAATATATCTCTTAAGTTGGGTTTATTTCGGCCCTATGACGTTGGGAACCTGTTAGTTAGCACTAGTAGACGTGTCTAAATGAGAAAGGACTATAGTTTATGCAGAAAAGGCTCCAGTAAAAGAAAGGCTTTCTCTATGTTTTAAAAAAGTCTTCTCTCGAAACTCTTCTAAATTTAGAGGTCTGTTGAATCTTGGGTGTTCTAGTTTTTTTGGCCGTTTATGATGTTCCCTCGACTTTACCCACTATTTGAATTGCAATTAACGTATAAATTCCGTCAATTTTCAAATTTTGCAAATGTTAGGATTTTTGAAGAGAAATTCTTTTTTGAACAGTTTGATTCATTTTTACTCTTTCTCGGTCACCTAGAGTAAAATTTGGTAGTCTTTGACCGTTTATCTTTAGTCTACCCGGTCTTTACACCTATGAACACGATGAAAATGGGTCACAAAGTTGTATTTTATCTTTTTTCTTTGTTTTCATGTTTGCTTTGTTAGGTGTACTGACTCCTCTAATATATAGCCTCTTTTTTGCAAATATTTCTCTCAGTTGAGTTTATTATGGCCCTATGACGTTCGGAACCTGTTAGTTATCAATAGTGGACGTGTCTAAGTTGAGAAAGAACCATAATTTATGTAGAAAAGTCTCCAGTAAAAAAAGGCCTTCTCTGTTTTAAAAAGTCTTCTCTCGAAATTCTAAATTTAGAATCTTCTTGAATCTGAGATATTTTAGTTTTTTTGGCCAATTATGGTGTTCCTTCAACTGTACCCACTATTTGCAATGCAAATAGCTTAAAAACTGCGGAATTTCACAATTTCTATAAAATGTTAAGATTTTTGAAGAAAAGTCGATTTTTGAAAAAAAAAGTGGTCATTTTTACTTTTTCTCGGCCCCCTATAGCCAAATTCGGGAATGTAAATCAGTAGATGGTTAATCTACTCATTCTTAAAACTAATGGACACGACAGAATTTGATTTTCAAATAGTATGGTATCTTTTTTCTGGGTATCCATGTTAGCTTTATTATGTGTATTGACTCCTTTAAAATATAGCCTCTTTTTTCGCAATTATCTCTCTAAGTGGGACTTATTTCGGCCCTTTGAGGTTCGGAACCTGTTAGTTATCACTAGTAGACGTGTGTTAGTCGAAAAAGGGCCATAATTTATGTAGAAAAGGCTCCAGTAAAAGAAAGGCCTTCTCTATGTTTTAAAAAAGTCTTCTCTCGAAACTCTTCTATATTTAGAGGTCTGTTGAATCTTGGATAATTTATTTTTTTCGGAAATTTACGGTGTTCCCTCGACTTTACCCACTATTTTAATTGCATATAACGTAAAAATTCCGTCAATTTTTAAATTTTGCAAAAATTTTAGGATTTTTGAAGAAAAATCGTTTTTTGAAAAAGTGGATTCATTTTTACTTTTTCTCGGTCACCTAGAGCAAAATTGCATAACGTTGACCGTTGACCATTAGTCTACCCTGTCTGTACACCTACTAAGATGACGAAAAACGGTCACCAAGTGGTATTACATCTTTGTTCTTTGTTTTCATGTTTGCTTTGTTAGGTGTACTGACTCCTCTAATATGTAGCCTCTTTTTTTTGCAAATATATCTCTAAGTTGGGTTTATTTTGGCCCTATGACGTTCGGAACCTGTTGGTTGTCAATAGTATACGTGTCTAAGTCGAAAAAGACCCATAATTTGTGTAGAAAAGGCTCCAGTAAAAGAAAGACTTCCTCTGTGTTTTAAAAAAGTCTTCTCTCGAAAGTCTTCTAAATTTAGAGGTCTGTTGAATCTTGGATATTTTATTTTTTTCGGCCATTTATTGTTTTCCCTCGACTGTACCCACTATTTGAATTGCATATAACGTAAAAATTCCGTCAATTTTTAAATTTTGCAAAAAATGTTAGGATTTTTGAAGAAAAATCGTTTTTTGAAAAAGTGAATTCATTTTTATTTTTTCGTGGTCACCTAGAGCAAAATTCCGTAGCCTTTGACCGTTGACCATTAGTCTACCCAGTCTGTACGCTCAATAGCATGAAGAAATGTGGTCACAAAGTGGTATTATATCTTTTTTGCTTGTTTTCATGTTTACTTTGTTAGGTGCACTGACTCCTCTAATATATAGCCTCTTTTTTTCAAATACTTCTCTCAGTTGAGTTTATTTTGGCCCTATGACGTTCGGAACCTGTTAGTTATCACTAGTAGACGTGTCTAAGATTGAAAAGGACCATAATTGGTGTAGAAAAGGTTCCAGTAAAAGAAAGACTCTCTCTATGTTTTGAAAAAGTCTTCTCTCGAAAGTCTTCTAAATTTAGAGGCCTGTTGAATCTTGGATGTTTTATTTTTTTCAGCCATTTTTGGTGTTCCCTCGACTGTGCCCACTATTTGAATTGCTTTCAACGTAAAAATTCCGTCAATATTCAAATTTTGCAAAAAATGTTAGGATTTTTGAAGAAAAATCGTTTTTTGAAAAAGTGGATTCATTTTTATTTTTTCTCGGTCACCTAGAGCAAAATTTCGTAGCCTTTGACCGTTGATCATTAGTCTACCCAGTCTCTTGACCTATGAATTCGAGGAAATTGGCTCACAAAGTTGTATTATATCTTTTTTCTTTGTTTTCATGTTTGCTTTGTTAGGTGTACTGACTCCTCTAATATATACCCTCTTTTTTTGCAAATATATCTCTAAGTTGGGTTTATTTCGGCCCCATTACGTTGGTAACCTGTTAGTTATCACTAGTAGACGTTTCTTAGTCGAAAAAAGACGTTAATTTGTGTAGAGAAGGCTCCAGTAAAAGAACGGGTCTCTCTATGTTTTAAAAAAGTCTTCTCTTCAAAGTCTTCTAAATTTAGAGGCCTGTTGAATCTTGGATGTTTTAGTTTTTTCGGCCATTTATGGTGTTCCCTCGACTGTACCCACTATTTGAATTGCATTCAACGTAAAAATTCCGTCAATTTTCAGATTTTGCAAAAAATGTTATGATTTTTGAAGAAAAATCGTTTTTTGAAAAAGTGGATTCATTTTTATTTTTTCTCGGTCAATTAGAGCAAAATTTCGTAGCCTTTGACCGTTGATCATTAGTCTACCCAGTCTCTACACCTATGAGCTCGACGAAATTGGGTCACAAAGTTGTATTATATCTTTTTTCTTTGTTTTCATGTTTGCTTTGTTAGGTGTACTGACTCCTCTAATATATAGCCTCTTTTTTGCAAATATATCTCTAAGTTGGGTTTATATCGGCCCCATGACGTTGGTAACCTGTTGGTTGTCACTAGTATACGTGTCTAAGTCGAAAAAAGACCATAATTTGTGTAGAAAAGGCTTCAGTAAAAGAAAGACTTTCTCTAGGTTTTAAAAAGTCTTCTCTCGAAAATCTTCTTAAATTTAGAGTTATGTTGAATCTCGGATTTTTTCGTTTTTTTGGCCATTTATGGTTTTCCCTTGATTGTATCGAATATTTGAACTTAATTAACGTAAAAATACCGGCCATTTTCATATATTGCGAAAAAATGTTAGGATTTTTGAAGATTTTGTTTTATTTTAAATTTGTCTGTTTTGGAGAGACCTTTTCTGGCCTAGTATTTTTTTAGCTAGTGCTCTGCTCAATTCTCCTATAGCTTTAGTTTGTAACTCCGCCGTAGCCGGTCCCCAGCCCGGATGAGAAAGGAGGAGGGAAACACACCCAGAACATACTGGAAAAGTCTCAAAAGTCGTGTTATTCAACTTGACTGGATCCTTTTCCGACAATTTTACAGGTTTTATTTTATATTATAGTTGTATGTTTTGGAGAGAGCTTTTCGGGCCTAGTTTTTTTAGCTAGTGCTCTGCTCAATTCTCCTATAGCTTTAGTTTGTAACTCCGCCGTAGCCGGTCCCCAGCCCGGATGAGAAAGGAGGAGGGAAACACACCCAGAACATACTGGAAAAGTCTCAAAAGTCGGGTTATTCAACTTGACTAGAGCCTTTTCCGACAATTTTCCAGCTAATATTTCACCCTAAAAACCTTATTAATCTTGCTACGGCCTTGCTACGGCACCTTATTAGTCTTGATATGGCATTAGCACGGCACCTTATAAATCTTAGTACGGCCGTAGTACGGTGCCGTAGGAAACTTGACAAGACTTAGTAAGTTTTTTTTCTAAGACTTATCCGGTGCCGTAGTAAGGCCTTAGTAAGTTTTCCAAGTCTGGTCAACCTGGGGCACCTCATCTCACAAATGTATTTGATAATCGCGTTATGAAAAACTTTTGTTATTGTTTCCGCCCATCGGGTAATCTACGTAAAAGCTATGTTCACCTTGTGAAGCTACAATTGACTGTGTGCCAACTAAATTCTACGTATGTATTTATTGTTCGTTGGCCTTTGTCCGCTTATACAGCCAAAAAATATTCCATCTAAAAATCACTCTCTTGTATTTTATTACCTGATTGAAACAGAGAACACTTCAGTATTGCAAATTGTTTTTTCTAGCCCTCTTAGTACGCCCTGTAAGTATAAATTAACCGACCGAATAGTTTAAGACATGGCGAAGTATTAAAAAAATTCCAGAACTCCGCTAGGCGTAGACACATTTTGGGAAAAGCAGACACCGAAGCCCTTGGGAAGAATGCAGGTCATGGACGAAGATTGCATTACTCGAAACGAGAATATTGAACTTAGAATACACCTAGGCCCTATGCGGTACACGCGACTCATATCAGTTACGTTTAGCATCCGATAATCGCGTTACCAATTAGTTTCTCTGATGCTCCCTCCTATACGGTTTACACTTTAAGTACGCTGACCTCTGTTTATTTCTACATGATATCAACGGTTGTGCAACCCTGCTGTGTTCTTATTGCGCGTTGTCTGTACTTACAAACTAACGTCTGAACATCTCAACTCTCCTCTTAAGTTCTCAAATAGAACTGTTGCAATTAACATAGTGCAAATTTTATTCTGTTCTTCATATCTGTAATACACTGAATATCGTTGAACACTTCTCTCTTGTACCAGTTTCGGATCCGCTTATGATAGGGCGCTAAAAAAACACAACAAAAACACAACACCCATCCATTCTGGGAAGGACAATTTCTAGAAACCCCCACATCTTGGAAAAAATTGCCATCAAAAGCGAAACACGCGATATTAGGAAATGAAAATATTGATCTCGGAATATTTATAAACCCAAGACCTAAGACGGTAGTAATCTCAAACGAACCAATATAGGGAGAAACAATTCTGGACCCCACTACAACACTCTAGCGCGAAAGGCAAACTCGCAATAAGAAACTAAGAAAAAATTGGAAAAGAGATGTCGAAGAAGAATAGAAATGAGCATAATGTGTGGCATAAACACTGGAGTGTTGCAGACAAGAAAACGTGTGCACTATAAATTCAATGCATTGGAAAAGAATATGGCGAACAATTGCACAGAGAAGACCCACATGTGAACATCAAAAACATTGAAATGCCAGCTCTCTGAGACCTGAAGGAAAAAACAATTATAAGGGAAAAAACCTTACATTTGGTTGACTCAAAATGTGAAGTTGCGAACAAGGAAAAGACTTTTTTTTGCTATTCCGGAAATCGCAGAAAACTGTTAATTATATGACCTCGAACAAGAATAATTACAGACACAGTCATCCTTATCATGAGGAATCGTAATTTTCAAGGTCTGATCACGCCCTAAATATGCAAGACGTTTCGAACAAAGTATCCATAACCAAAAGGCTATTAAAAGGGAACCAAGCAAATTGATTCCATTACACTCTTTACACATGGATCCAGATTCAAACATCAATACATGAACGTCTAACAGACCATTTATATGATATTCCAATAGAAAATACGGAAATTATCAACAAGAACTAGTCAGAATAACAGTAGAAACTGTGGATTTTCATACGATAAAGATTACAAATCACGTTATCCACGAACAGCTAAATTTTTGAAAAGCGCAACGTAAGAAACCACTCGCATGGGCGTGCAGAAGTAGCCCCAAAAAACACCCAAAAAAAACACAAACGTGAGAGTTAATAAGCTAATCGATACAGCCTCAGAAACTACGGCCGTGAAATCACTAAGCGAATACAGATTCAATGAACAATGCTGGTCTGTTACGTCTGAATAAGACAACTACTAACTAATATATGTACCTTATAGTCAATTAAACCGAGCATATTTAAAATCAAAGTTGAAAACATTGAAGTAGAATTATTAGACGTCTCAGGTAGCCCGTCACTAATCGCCAATGTAAGTTTGGCAAACAAAATATTACAATCTAGCAAAAAGATTGTCTGGAACAGAAAAAACAATATAGAACTCACAGTCGATTCTGATTATGGAAAGTAGGTTCTTGGAAATCACTTGGGGAACTCGATGGGCACAAACCACTAATTGGAAGAAACTTATTCCGGTAAATTGGTCTAAAATTACTTCAGAAACAAAGTAAGTCAATATTCGCTATTGATCAAGCATGTTCCATAGAAGTAATCATTATCAAAACATTTCCTAATCCAAGCAAGCGACTATCAAAACCAAGAAATCACATTGTTAAGTCAAGGTTCAAACAAAAACTTACAGTATTACAACAGAAAGGTAGACGAATTCCGATACGCCTCGGTTAATTTTTGATTATAAAAACAAATATTGGAAGGGAATATCAAAAACATAAATGTTTCTTCAGATTATTGTTTCATTTCGCCCATCGTAGAAACAGTAAAATGAACAAATCAATAAAACTCGCTTTAGACTCAAAAGTCCTTGATGAAGCAATCCATAAGAACCATTATAAAATGCCGAATATTGAGGTCCTGATGAATCACATAGGAAACTCGATCAATAAATCCAATGGAGAAGACGTATGGTCTATTACCATCAAATTGAAATACGAGTGCAACCGACTTAATTTAGACACAGAAATCTCTAATTATTGTAAGTTTAACATAATCGGAGGAATAGTCTGCACTTTATCTTTTCTAGGAAAAACGTACAAATTCATAGATGACATGATTTTCATCAGCATGGTTCAAAGACAGAACACATTTATGACGCCTAAGCTTGCCTCATAGTACTGGACAAAAAGAATCTTCAAATTAGTCTTCCAAAATGTCATTTTGTCAAACAGGAGATAAAATGGCTAAAATTTTTTATATCAACCCTAGCCAAACTGTTTCACCACTTCGAAAATTTACGAAGAAAATAAGTGTAATAAAAATATATCGTCAAACACTCCTCAACACCAGTTTGAAAACATCAAAACGAAATTACGGCAATTGCTGAAAACGCATATTTCAACCCAACATTCAAAACACGAATCAAATATAACGACTCAAAAGAAGGCCTAGGATGTGTTCTTGAACAGCAAACGCAGATGAAATAAAAACCTCTATCCTCTGCATCCCGTTTCTTAAATTGTCCCGCAAAAAAGTGCATCATAATTAAACTAGAAATATTGAGAGTCGTAAGGGCAATCAAATGTTTTAAACACTGCCTTTAAGGAAAAAATTTCACTGTGGTAAACAACCAATGAGTATTACTTTCAGAACTATAACCCAATAGAGCCAAAAAAACATATGAAAGTCGGTTAACACGTTAGATAGACCGAGTCATCCGGTTCAACTTTAACATTCATGCCCGGTTTTAACATGGGTTTCGTGGATTTTATGTCACAATAACCCTCCGGAGAAGGAAACAAAGTTTCATTGTACGACGAAAAATATGAGGTAGCGAAGAAAAACATGAACAAAGGTTCGGTCATTAACAGCATTCGGCGAAGTGAAAAATCAAGATCAATTATTGAAAAGGTATCAAACGTGCAGCTAATTTTAACGGAAAACGAACGCGATATTAAAGTAATCATTCCTCTTCAGGAAAATCACTTGCTGAGAATTGGAACAAAAATCAAAATTGCATTTGGCATGTAGTAGCGATACAAAACGGTCACTAACTATTGATTCCTCCAATTCCAATTTTATTGCTCAGAATTTAATTCAAATTCGAAGTCATTATTCTCACTATATTGCTTCAAATTTTACTTTTGATAATTTCAATCTTAATCATAACTCTTCAACACTTAATTCAATCCATAAATGTTTTCAAATCATAAACAAAAATTTATTTACAAGCACATCGCTTTCGCCCAAAATTACTCCCAAACAGACGAAAACGTGAGAAGAAGTTCCATTCTTGGAAACAATGGAACAAAAAGGTGCAGAACAACCTAATAATCCAACACCACCAAAAAGGATAGCTACATTGGACCCAAATGTATCACACACACATTAAAGCAAACAATCAACCCAATTGGGGGATATGGCCAAATATCTTTAAATACAATCACGGAAATTGGATTTGTTACCAACTTAGATAATCAATTCAAACAAACCTTATTTCAGTCATGAACTCAAGAGACGCCGAGTATAAAGCGATGGGATTGTTTGGTAGCCGGGGACAAAGATAGATGCAAACGACTGCTGAAATATATCCATTCGTATTGGATAGAACTGCATGTCAAACTTAATTGTTTTAGCATTGACGACAAAGTGGCCACCCCTCATGCGATGAAAGGCGCGATGGACGAGTCAATCCATTGGTTGCACCCAGGTAGTTGGGGGATGACTGCCATTTCCGGGAACGCATGGTGGCCGTATATTAATCGAGACCTTATATATGAGACATCCCAATGCTTTTTTTGCACTCTGGTAAGTAAACAATAGAAACAATTGCGCCTAAACGCAAATTTAAACCGTTAGCAAAATGTAAAATTCCAAATAATGAAGTACAATTAGATTTCGCCGTACAAATACCTGATAATCTAATTCAAGAAATCAATGTATTTTTAGCAAAAGACCGATTCAGTAAATTTAATAGTTCAAAAGTATTCCCTGGTACATCAAATTTGCAAATAATACCTTTCATTGAAGATTACATATACAATCATGGCGTACCGAGAAATAACTTAGTTGACCAAGCACGTAGCTTTATTGGTTTTTGTGGCACAAACTCTAAAAACTTTTGCAAAAAACAAACCTAATAAAATGCCGGACAAACAGTTTGGTCGAGAGGTTGATCCAGACAATCAAACACCAGCTATCCTGTATCATACGCCAACACATGATTAGAATTTGCAATACAACCTCACCGCAGTCAGGTAGAGATATCACTTATCAGTTACGTATTTTTTCAGGGAAAAGTATTTATCTCTCGCTGTTCAACGCTCATTACGGGCGACCACTGTATACACCACTTAAAAAAATATTTTTAAGTGCAAACTTGGACACACTAAACGAGAATATCGTTTAAAAAAGTATTGTTTTGATGCGGAAACAGTGACAGGTAACGGACAATTACAGAAGTGATGACGAGACCAATTACATGAAATCGGATTTAATCAGGGAGGCAAAATTAAGGTAAAATGAAAATCCAGCACTTGCAAGCCGTTAACCATAAGAGCAAACCGATTCCCAGAACAGACGAATCATCTCGTCTTAAAATATCCCGCTAAGTGGAACTAAAAAAGCAAGCTGAAAAGTACTTAGATGGACTATTTGCGCCTTTAGCCCAAGGAACTCTAATTGAATGAACGGCATCAACTTCCACAAAAGTTTAACCTGGACTATCTGTTGTTTGAGTCAAAAACTACCATCTGGCAGAACTCGGCACGAAGGAAGAGCAATCAACCTCCCTTGCCATGTACGCACCGACTTGACAGTAACAAAGGGAAGTCCACAGAAGAAAAGTTGAACGCTCCTGCAAAGAGTTAAAACGACGTAAATTGTGATATTCTTTTTAAACAATTAACATATTGTTACTTTTTTGTTTTTCCTATCTGCAATACAATGCACTTAGATTAAAACGCTCCTTGCGTACCAGTTTGAGATCAGCTTATGACATCCTACCCTAAACGAAACAAACTGGCCACAATTCCACTTTGGGAGGAACAAATCCAGATTCATCTCCGACATACGATAAAGATTACAAATCACGTTATCCACGAACAGCTAAACTTGTAAAAAGCGCAACGTAAGAAACCACTCGCATAGGCGTGCAGAAGTAGCCTCAAAAAACACCCAAAAATACACACAAACATGAGAGTTAATAAGCTAATCGATACAGCCTCAGAAACTCCGGCCGTGAATTCGCTAAGCGAATACAGATTCAATGAACAATGCTGGTCTGTTACGTCTGAATAAGACAACTACTAACTAATATATGTACCTTATAGTCAATTAAACCGAGCATATTTAAAATCAAAGTTGGAAACATTGAAGTAGAATCTTTAGACGCCTCAGGTAGCCCGTCACTAATCGCCAATGTAAGTTTGGCAAACAAAATATTACAATCTAGCAAAAAGATTGTCTGGAACAGAAAAAACAATATAGAACTCACAATCGATTCTGATTATGGAAAGTAGGTTCTTGGAAATCACTTGAGGAATTCGATGGGCACAAACCACTAATTGGAAGAAACTTATTCCGGTAAATTGGTCTAAAATTACTTCAGAAACAAAGTAAGTCAATATTCGCTATTGATCAAGCATGTTCCATAGAAGTAACCATTATCAAAACATTTCCTAATCCAAGCAAGCGACTATCAAAACGAACTAAGTAAAACGAACAAATCAATAAAACTCGCTTTAGACTCAATAGTCCTTGATGAAGCAATCCATAAGAACCAATATAAAATGCCAAATATTGAGGTCCTGATGAATCACATAGGAAACTCGATCAATAAATCCAATGGAGAAGACATATGGTTCATTACCATCAAATTGAAATACGAGTACAACCGACTTAATTTAGACCCAGAAATCTCTAACTATTGTAACTTTATCATAATCGGAGGAATAGTCTGCACTTTATGTTTTCTAGGAGAAACGTACTAATTCATGGATGACATGATTTTTATCAGCATGGTTCAAAGACAGAACACATTAATGACGCATAAGCTTGCCTCAAAGTACTGGACGAAAAGAATCTTCAAATTAGTCTTCCAAAATGTCATTTTGTCAAACAGGAGATAAAATGGCTAAAATTTTTTATATCAACCCTAGCCAAACTGTTTCACCACTTCGAAAATTTACGCAGAAAATGAATGTAATAAAAATATATCGTCAAACACTCCTCAACACCACTTCGAAAACATCAAAACGAAATTACGGCAATGGCTGAAAACGCATAATTCAACCCAACATTGAAAACACGAATCAAATGTAACGAATCAAAAGAAGGCCTAGGATGTGTTCTTGAACAGCAAACGCAGATGGAATAAAATCCTCTGCATCCTGTGCATCCCTTTTTTTAAATTGTCCCGCAAAAAAGTGCATCATAAATAAACTAGAATTATTGAGAGTCGTAAGGGCAATTAAATGTTTTAAACACTGCCTTTACGGAAAAAATTTCACTGTGGTAAAGAACCAATGAGTATTACTTTCAGAACTATAGCCCAATAGAGCCAAAAAAACATATGAAAGTCGGTTAACACGTTAGATAGACCGAGTCATCCCGTTCAACTTTAACATTCATGCCCGGTTTTAACATGGGCTTCGTGGGTTTTATGTCAAAATAACCTTCCGGAGAAGGACATAAAGCTTCATTGTACGACGAAAAATATGAGGTAGCGAAAATAAACATGAACAAAAATTTGGTCATTAACAGCATTCGGCGAAGTGAAAAATCAAGATCAATTATTGAAAAGCTATCAAATGTGCAGCTAATTTTAACGGAAAACGAACGCGATATTAAAGTAATCATTCCTCTTCAAGAAAATCACTTGCTAAATTGCCTAGACAAATTGGAACAAAAAACAAAATTGCATTTGGCATGTAGTAGCGATACGAAACGGTCACTAACTATTGATTCCTCCAATTCCAATTTTATTGCTCAGAATTTAATTCAAATTCGAAGTCATTATTCTCACTATATTACTTCAAAATTTTACATTTCATAATTTCAATCTTAATCATAACTCTTCAACACTTAATTCAATCCATAAATCTTTTCACATCATAAACAAAAAATTATTTACAAGCATACCGCTTCCAAACAAAATTACTCCCAAACAGACGAAAACATGAGAACAAGTTCCACTCTTGGAAACAATGGAACAAAAAGGTGCAGAACAACCTAATAATCCAACACCACAAAAAAGGATAGCTATATTGGACCCAAATGCATCACACACACATTAAAGCAAACGATCAACCCAATTGGGTGCTATGGCCAAATATCTGTAAATACAATCACGGAAATTGGATTTGTTACCAACTTAGATAATCAATTCAAACAAACCTTTTTTCAGTCATGAACTCAAGAGACGCCGAGTATAAAGCGATGGGATTGTTTGGTAGCCGGGGACAAAGATAGATGCAAACGACTGCTGAAATATATCCATTCGTATTGGATAGAACTGCATGTCAAACTTAATTGTTTGAGCATTGACGACAAAGTGGCCACCCCTCATGCGATGAAAGGCGCGATGGACGAGTCAATCCATTGGTTGCACCCAGGTAGTTGGGGGATGACTGCCCTTTCCGGGAACGCATGGTGGCCGTATATTAATCGAGACCTTATATATGAGACATCCCAATGCTTTTTTTGCACTCTGGTAAGTAAACAATAGAAACAATTGCGCCTAAACGCAAATTTAAACCGTTAGCAAAATGTAAAATTCCAAATAATGAAGTACAATTAGATTTCGCCGTACAAATACCTGATAATCTAATTCAAGAAATCAATGTATTTTTAGCAAAAGACCGATTCAGTAAATTTAATAGTTCAAAAGTATTCCCTGGTACATCAAATTTGCAAATAATACCTTTCATTGAAGATTACATATACAATCATGGCGTACCGAGAAATAACTTAGTTGACCAAGCACGTAGCTTTATTGGTTTTTGTGGCACAAACTCTAAAAACTTTTGCAAAAAACAAACCTAATAAAATGCCGGACAAACAGTTTGGTCGAGAGGTTGATCCAGACAATCAAACACCAGCTATCCTGTATCATACGCCAACACATGATTAGAATTTGCAATACAACCTCACCGCAGTCAGGTAGAGATATCACTTATCAGTTACGTATTTTTTCAGGGAAAAGTATTTATCTCTCGCTGTTCAACGCTCATTACGGGCGACCACTGTATACACCACTTAAAAAAATATTTTTAGGTGCAAACTTGGACACACTAAACGAGAATATCGTTTAAAAAAGTATTGTTTTGATGCGGAAACAGTGACAGGTAACGGACAATTACAGAAGTGATGACGAGACCAATTACATGAAATCGGATTTAATCAGGGAGGCAAAATTAAGGTAAAATGAAAATCCAGCACTTGCAAGCCGTTAACCATAAGAGCAAACCGATTCCCAGAACAGACGAATCATCTCGTCTTAAAATATCCCGCTAAGTGGAACTAAAAAAGCAAGCTGAAAAGTACTTAGATGGACTATTTGCGCCTTTAGCCCAAGGAACTCTAATTGAATGAACGGCATCAACTTCCACAAAAGTTTAACCTGGACTATCTGTTGTTTGAGTCAAAAACTACCATCTGGCAGAACTCGGCACGAAGGAAGAGCAATCAACCTCCCTTGCCATGTACGCACCGACTTGACAGTAACAAAGGGAAGTCCACAGAAGAAAAGTTGAACGCTCCTGCAAAGAGTTAAAACGACGTAAATTGTGATATTCTTTTTAAACAATTAACATATTGTTACTTTTTTGTTTTTCCTATCTGCAATACAATGCACTTAGATTAAAACGCTCCTTGCGTACCAGTTTGAGATCAGCTTATGACATCCTACCCTAAACGAAACAAACTGGCCACAATTCCACTTTGTGAGGAACAAATCCAGATTCATCTCCGACATACCAATGAGAGGATCATACTCGGCATAGGCAACAAAGAGCAAAATTGGAGAACAGATGCCGAAGAACAAGAGATATGGGAATAAACCAGTTATAAACATGGAAAACAGTGGAACACAAAAAATCTCGAATATCGAATCTAATCCAATCTAATCGAATCTAGTTGGCAAGGAGGGCCGCATACAGCTACCCAGACAAAACCTACACGCAAAAAATAGTAGTTAAAGAACTATGAAACTTACTGGAAAGAACATTCATTAGACAAATGAATAATACCCTTAACAGATTCACAAAAAAGCCGCAAAAATGTAAAAAGAGTCAACGGATCATTTTCATAAGGGATCTACAGAAATGGAGTAAAATCTCAAGTTTTGCTTCCTAATCCGGAACTCATCAGACAAACATTTAACTTCATCAGTAGAGATCGAGATATCCAACGCCAAATGTTTAAGGAAACTGTCGCTCCTGAAAGCGCGCTACAAATTGCTAAAAATGTTGATTGTGCAACCACATTTAGAGTCAAACTGAGAACACATCAGTTAATGTAATTGCAGCATACTCTCCGAAAACATATTTAGTTTTTGCGATCTACAGGCCATTAATAGGCCAAGGTAAGACATTTAACCGTGGAAACTCCAGAAAAGCTGTAAACGTTCAGTAAAGATTTGATATAAATAATTTTCAAACTCACGGACTAAATTGTGATAAAGCTCGCAAAACACAATGTCAAGCAAATAATCAAACTTGCAAAAAGTGAAAGAAAGTATCTTTTTGCTAAGGTTTGCAAATCTAGAAGAGACAAGAAAACAAAAACTTCAATGCGGACAGAGGAGTTAACGTGGTATTGGAGTCTATTAAGCAAAACTTAGCAGTGAACTTGCTCTTCAAATCAAATAACGAACAATGTCTGTTGAATACATAAGAGTTGGTCAAATATAGTGTGATACAGTTGAGCAATAACATGCACGTCAACCTGAAAGCTTGAACATTAATTATGATAACATCGATATGGACGCAACAGGTGATTTGAGTCGGTTAGTACCTCTGCAAAAAATAATCAAACTCTAGTTTATAGAGTTCTGATACCGTGTAAAGTTAGCGGCAAATTCAACGGCAAACACAGCTTTGAGCAAAAAAACATTCTCCAACGAACCCAAAAACATCCTTAGATCATTGAACTGTCCCTAAGAGTCTAATGGCTGGGATGTGGATAGTGTAAAAAGTTAGTGAAACAAGATGAGCGCAAGCCACTGATAGATAGAGACCTATTCCCAATGACTGGACTGCAAATTGTTCAGAATTATAGCGAGTCGATATTTGCTTTTGGTGATCTGTGCCCTACAAAGATAGAAATAAGAAAAAATATCTTTCGTCTGATTGAACGACTAGCAAAGTTAGTAAAATTATGTGGTAAAATCCAGATTCAGTCTCCAAATGTACAGTAATGCATAAAAAAACGTTATTTGGTCAAATTGCGTAAAGTCAGAGCGGGCTATCGACGCTGATTTCCTAACGGCGCACAAAATAGTTCGAAAACTAATTTGATGACTATTTTATCTCACCGATTTTAATCACGGTTGAAGGAGATTGCTCTTCAACCTATGAAATTAACACAGCTTTCTGCAGACTTACAGGCATTTTAGCCAACTCAAAAAGCATTAGACTTTACTCTATCGCCGTTAAAGAGTACATACAGTTTCTCAGATGATATCATGAATTTTACACAAGGGTCAAGTTCTTTATCAGAAGTTTACGCGGGTCTTGAGATACTGGATATAAAAAATATTAGAAATAACCTCCCTAAGTGTCATTTTGCCCACCAATCGTTTAATTAGTTAGTGTACCTAATTTCAAATTTTTGAAAAAAAACCTATTTTCGAAAACAAAGTCATTTCTTGAATTAAAAGCTCCTAAAAATATGAAGAAATTACGTTCGTTCATGGGGTCCGTATACCACGTAACCACGTTTATTCCAATTTTGAGTTATATTACCCATTTAAAAAATTACCTTAAAAAGGAAAAAAATGACTGGACAGAAACATATCAATCTTACAGTAATAAGATTAAAATTGAGACTGCAAAAAAAAGGAAAAACCATATAGTCACCTACTTTGAACCGAGCAACCTGGACGCACATCACTCAGCATCACACATAACGATTACAAATAGCTATTATTATGTCACATATTTCATATTTGACGACGCCTATTTAATCAATAGGTTGATCACGTCAAACGCTGTAACTTAGCAGCTCTGTAAAAAAATCTAATCCGGAAGGTCGGAATACTAAAATTTAGTACTTAGTCTAGCGTTGATTTATACGACACTTTTGTCAATTGTAATGGTTTCAAAGAAACATTAAGAAACTTAGAAGTTTTATTTATTAAAGTTTAAAAGAACAAAAGAAGAACTTACCTGACGAACTTTGTTGCTATGTCGAAGAGTAATGGCCAAAAAAGTAAACTCAATTCATATTTTGTTTTGGTGCTATCATTATCTTATTGACCTATCAATCATATTTCAAAAGTAAATTTTCCCACCAACAGAAACCTGATTCTAACATCCACCGACCTCCAAATAATGAACTCGATTGCATCTATGCCATATATGATTCTCATGAAATGTTGAAGAAAATAGAAAATCACCTCCGGGTTTCGGAACTATTCACATGTCAGTCGGAACTATTCACATGTCAAGATCTATTCGCATGTCAGTCAAGTAAAATATTCTTAGCTAATCTAAATTTTCTCTGTATATTTTCGCATAGATAAGTAATATAAATACCAGCTACTTTTTGTATATTTTCAGTTCCAATTTTAATTTAAAATACAACTTAATGAATTCTTTTGACCCGTGTTATCGAACACGACAATGGTGTCCAGACCGACTACAGACAGACAAATTTTGGATCTACAGAACACAGAATCAGCTACTGCCTGGACTTTGTCTTTCGTGGCGAAATGTCGAGCAGAAAAGAAAGAGGACAAAATAAACACCGTTGGCACTGTACAGGACCTACAGGTAACCAATCTTTTCCTTATTATGTGCGGGAAACTTGCAATTATTAAAATTAGGAGCCTAATAAGTCCTAGGAATTTAATAGACACTCCGTATAAAGACATCAAATTGGCGATTCAAATAAAGAGAGAGTAGTAACGGAAGAAAGCTAATTTTCTGTCTGCAATACAAGGTATAGGGGAGTCAGACGACCATTTCCTAGCATGTCTTAGAGAAAAAGCACGCTATTGTGACTGCGAAAAACTCAAAACAGCGGCAAACCCCGAAGAGGAGATGGTAAAAATAGAGTTTATCTCAGATTTGAGGCACCTTGAAGCAAAACTTAGATTACTAGATGGTTTTAAAGCAAAACCATTAATGTCTATTACAGAAATGACCAAAAAATTACAGTTCAGAAGTCAAGCAATGGTTTTTGCAAATTCCTCATCAGGTAATAAGCGTTTTACTGTGAAAGAAGAAGTTTAGTTCAAATTCAAAGAGACATCTCGCAAGCCAAATGAAAAATATACAGCCAATAAAAGCAATAACATGTGCACTAGGTGTGGAGGTAAGCCACCTTCTAGTAGACTCTGTCCAGCGCTAAGCAAAAATGCAACACCTGTAAAAAAAATGGGACACTTCTCAATAAAGTGTAGAAGCAAACCCCAACCAAATTCAGGTAAGTACAAAAAACAGAAAAACTTTTGCGAAGAAGAAAATATTTCCTCAGAGAAAAGATTTTCACCATCGGAGATGGGAATGTTTTATACAAAAGAACAGTTCTTTAGCAAGTATGCGACATGGGAATATATCTCAATAAACAAATGCAAAGTAAAATTGCAGTTAGACACAGGTGCAGATAGAACAGTAATATCGTCAAAAATATGGACTGAGCTTAGTAAACCTCAGCTGGATGGTAAAATAAGACATCTCGAAGGTTATGATGGTCATCAATTAACGCTTCTGGGATCACTTACTTGTGACGTTGAGTGGAACGGAAGCAGAATCACACAAAAACAACTAGCAGTTGTGCAGTCTGATAAAGAATTTGGACTGCTTGGTAGAGACCTTCTACCCAAGCACGATGTGATCAACTTCACAATCGAGCACCTACCTGCTGTAAAGGGCTAAAAAGCTAAAGTGAAGCTGTTACCAGGATCACGGCCAATGTTCTCCGCAAAGCCAGAAAAATACCTCTACCCTTCCAAACAAGGTCACAGACAAGCTTGAACAGATGGTCAGACAGGGCATCCTTGAACCGGTGCAGCCAGAATCAATGACAAGGTGATGGATGAGGACAACCAAATACCAAACATGGAGACAATCTTCCACAACCTAAATGGGGCCTCTTACTTTGGCAAAATTGATCTCCCAGATGCCTACTGTCAAATTGAACTTGACAAACAGGCAAAAGATATATGCACAATCAACACATCTTCGGGACTGTTCAAGATGTGCCGACTACCTAAAGGATTGAAAGACTCTTCTTCAATCTTCCAGAATTGCAACGAATCAATACTCAAAAGAATCGAATTTGTTGTGATCTTTCAAAACGATATGTTGGTCTATGGAACTACCAAAGAGCAGTTCGACAAGAGAATGCTTGCAGTCAAGAGTCGACTATGTGACAAAAATTTTGTTTTTATTGAGAAAAAATCTAACTCAAAATCAGTCGATAGCATTAGTTTTTTGGGATACTCCATTTCAAAGGAGGGAATAGCACCAGATCCCAAAACATATTCCAAATGTTGAAAAAAAAATCTGCAAAAGCACCAATTAACAACAAACAACTCGAATCGTTCGTTGGGCTATCATATTTTTTGCATGGTTCCCGATTTTGCAACAAAAATGCTACCCTTAAGTAACATGAGAAATAGCGATTTCTCATGGGGCAAAGTGCAAAAACAAGCCTTTGAAGACATAAAAAATGATTTACATGCTAACCCACTTGTACAGCCATATAGTTTACAAAACGAAGCAACAGTTACTACTGACGCCTCTGAAAAAGCCATTGGCGGGGTTCTTTCGCAAGAAGGACATCCAGTCCTTCTTGCGAAAGAGGTATCATATATGTATCGAGAAAGTTGACTCCAGCGCAGCAAAACTACTCGAACATAGAGCGGCAAGCACTGGCAATTGTGTTTGTGGTCACAAGATAAAAGCCATTCCTTCTTGGAAGACAATTTTGCCCTACAGACGGACAAGAAGCCACTCAAATTTCACTTTGCACCAGACAAAGAATTTCCGAAGGTGGCATCAGTTATAATCACAAGATAGGCTATAGCTCTAGTGGGCTTGGTCTTTGAGTTCAAATACGCACCAGGAGAGCAGATACCCCATGCAGAAGCTTTGAGCAGAATGGATTTTGACAAAGAAGAATCCACAACGATCGAGTGTGTTCGCAATCAATAACATCTACGTCGCTCAGAGTGATTTGGTGAACCAAGCTCAAATCAAAACTGAACTTGGAACAAACAGACTCTTCCAAGACATAATGAAACGAATCAACAGCGATAATTGGAAACAATGTTTTGAAGCGGAAGAAGGATTCGAACAACACAAAGATGCACTGACCATACAAAATGGAATCATCTACAGAGGTGTTGTTCCCTTCATTCCGCCCAAACTACGACTCTTGGTTTTGACAAAAGCACATGAGACACATCCTGGGAAGAATGCAATTGAAGCAACAGTCAGAATGATAGCATGGAGGCGTGGCATTACCCGAGACATTCAAAACTTTGTTAGTAAATGTAAGAATTGTCAAATGAACAGGCCTAGTCTCTGCGTGGCGAGAAGCCGACGTTTGGGAACGTCTCCATATAGACTGGCGTCATGTTAGGGACCAAGGCAACATCTTAGTAATTGTTGACGCGGGTTGTGGCTGGATAGAAGCTTTACCCGCGGGAAATAGAACATCAGAAACAGTTAACGTATATCTTAGTAAAATCTTTCACGGTTGGGAATACCAAAAATATTAGTATCAGATAATGGTCCCGAAATTGTGAGTGGTGACCTTAAACAGTGGTGTGAATCACTGGGAATTAAGAAAACGGAATCACCCGTCTATCATCCAGGAGCTAATGGACTAGATGAAAGAGCAGTTCAGACAGTGAAGCGGGCACTTCAAGCATGGAGTTCCAATCTTAATGTGTCATTTGGAGCTTTCCTGCAGAGTGCACTGACTACACATCTTTACACATCAAAGACGAGGAGCAAAACTCCAGTTAGAACGCAGAGTGAGACTACAAGCAATAGCAGATTTCGACTTGTGCGAACCCACTCTATGCAAGGCCAATGAAAAGACAAAAACAGTTCCTGCTACCTTCATCATCAGGAAGGGCTTGAACACATCTTTTATACGGCCCAAAAACTCGACAAGGAAAATTCTATTGAGCGACAACCAAATTGCGAGACTAGAAGAGGACAATGTTAAAACCCAACCAGCAGTGTAAGAGACCATATCTCAATCAAAACCACAACTTCAGAACACAAATGTTTGACCTGCACATCAGGATGAAGCTTCTGCAGCCGCATCAGCTGCAGAGCACCAACAACCCGAAGACCCAGAGCCTTCACGAACATCAACAAGAAACAGAAAACGCTCGACAGATTTCCAGAACCTATACCCACAAACTTTCTTACAAAAACAGGGAGGATGTGATGGTTTCAAAGAAACATCAAGAAACTTAGAAGTTTTCTTTTTTAGAGTTTCAAAGAACAAATGAAGAACATACCTGGTGAACTTTGTTGCTATGTCGATAAGTAATGGCCGCAAAAGTAAACTCAATTCTAATTTTGTTTTGTGGCTATCATTATCTTTTTGACCTATCAATCATATTTCAGAAGTAAATTCTCCCACCAACAGAAACCTGATTCTAACATCCAACGACCTCCAACTAATGAACTCGATTGTATCTAGGCCATATATGATTCTCATGAAATGTTGATGAAAATAAAAAATCACCTCCGGGATTCGGAACTGAGATCAATTCACTTGTCAATCAAGTAAAATTGCTTTAGCTAATCTATATTTTCTCTGTATATTTTCGCATAGATAAGTACTATGAATACGAGCTAGTTTTGTATATTTTCAGTTCCAATTTTAATTTAAAATTCAACTTATTGAATTTTTTTTACCCGTGTTATCGACCACGACATCAATCTCTCTTGAAATTATCCAAAAGTTTTCTTTTTAAAAAGAACTCATGTTGTCATTCAAAAACCTTGTTCATATTTAATGATTTCAAAGACATTTAATAACATTATTGATGTTTTGCGAAATCTTGAACCTTGCAAACAACTTCATCTGAATTCTAAGTTCGAATTAACTTGACCCTTGTTTCTCATATGGACTTTCATCTACTAATCATAGTTGCCTCCCCATATGATGTCGCCTTATTTTGTTGCATATTGTAAGATTTTACCTATACTTAATATTTGCGAAATGCTTATTGAAATTTTAACACCTAAAATTTTCTCTGTCACGGGGGGAATGTGCTATAGACCTCATCTGAAATGCCTTATGTATTTGATAAACGCTATGGTAAAAACTTTTGATTAGTGTTCTCGCCCATCGGTTCATACTCCTAAATAATATTTCCTTGTGAAGCTAGAGTTGAACTTGTGATAAGTAACGTCTACATTTGTTTTCATGTTTAGTTGACGTTTTGTCTACTTATGCAGACAAACGATTATATCTAAAATAGTTCTCTTGATTTTTCCCGATTGAGTCTTTTACTCTTTTATCCTTACTAGTACACGCTGCCAGTATATGTTACCCGACTCTTGCATTCGCTTTATGAATAGTTTACAGAAGTTTCTGATTTACTTCACTATTGGCTACTGGAGCCAAATTTTCTAATAACAACTTAAGAGAAGTGACAATAAGCAAACCAAAAATGCAAACGTTTAATACAAAATTATACACAGCTCAATTTTGTGTATTTGAATTGAGAACACAAGTACAGATGGCATGCCCAACTGCAGTTATAGAGATTGTCGTTAGTTGAGGAGGAGTGGAAAATCATAGATTTGTGTGAAAAAGAGTAGCATCGGATGCTCCGTACAGATCTCAAAAAATAGAGCGACGGTCATTAAAACCACGCTAAACTGAATTAAAGCAATTGCACTATTAAGACCACCAACAAATTAAAAAAAACGATTCACTTACCTCAATAAATCAGCAAACAATAACCAACATATATGACTGTATACTGTTTGAATTCTGCAATAGAAATTTTGGATGTTTCAACTACAACAAATGTCTCACTTTACAGTAAATTTAACAAACTGGATGTGGACCCACTCAAGGGCTAATCAAATTTTTACAATGGACCATTTTAATTGAAATTCTAGTTAGAAGGGCGCTTTGTAAATATTTGTTTTGTCCTTTAGCAGGTTCATATCTAGTTTACTAATTTACTGTAATTTCTAGTTATCTAATTTACTGTAGAGTCAGGAATTTGTTGTAGTTGAAACATCCGAAATTTCTAATGCAGAATTCAAGCAATATACAGTCATTTGAATTTTATTTGCTGTCTTTCGGACGTAAGTGAATCGTCCTTTTTATTTGTCACCGGTCTTGATTGTGCTATTGCTTTTATTCACCTTAGCATGGTTTTAATGACCGCCACTCTATCTTTTGAGATCTGTACGGAAGCATCTGATGCTGCCACTCCTGATAAAAATCTAAGAGCTTGAACTTCTCCTCAACGAACGACCAAATCAATGACTGCAGTTGGGCATGCGATCTCTACTTGTGTTCTCAATAAATTGTATTATACGTTTGCTTTTGTGATTTGTGTATTGTCACTTCTTTTAAGTTGTTATTAGAAATTTATCCTCCAGTAGCCGATGGTCAAGTAAACTGGAACTTTTTGTAAACTTTCAAGCGTATGCGAGATTCGGGTAACATCTACTGGCAGGGTGTACTAGTAAGGAGAAATTAGTAAAAATTGGAATTGAGAACTATCAAGATAATGGTTTTTAGATACAATCAATTGTCTGTATAAGCGGTCAACAAACAATGAAAACATGTAGATGTTACTTATCGTTTCTCGGCTTTATTCTAATGATATTGAAATAAAGTAATAAAGTAATGCTAAATCTCTTGGCTGGCGATGACGGTTTTTTAACATCAAGTCGAAATGTTAGCCTGAACGACCTGAATGATGTTCGAACAATGATTTTTGTCAATGTTGGCAACATGGTCTCATCGCCAGAAATCATCCATGCATATGATGGTCTGGGACAACATTTCAAGTGCACTTTAGTCTGGACAATGGTCTGGAACTCGTCTGATCAGAGGGTGGCTTCGAGAGTAGTATATAGATGAGCGGAGCTGCCCGGGGGGGGGGGGGTGGTGACCCCCATGTTTTAAGATAGGCTATAGCGATTTCAAATCATTTTGGTCACTATTGAATTATCGCAGCCATGTATAAAGATAGGTAATAGATTTTACATGTATTAACATTAGAGTTATGGGAACAACGTATAAAGATAGGTCATAGATTTTACATGTATTAAGATTTCATTTTCGACAGTAATGTATAAAGATAGGTAATAGATTTTACATGTATTAACATTAGAGTGATGAGAACAACGCATAAAGATATGTAATAGATTTTACATGTTTTAAGATTTGATTTTTGACTATAATGTATAAGGATGGGTAATAGATTTTTACATGTATTAACATTAGAAAGATGAGAACAACGTATAAAGATATGGAATAGATTTAACATGTTTTGAGATTTGATTTTTGACAATAATGTACAAAGATAGGTAATAGATTTTACACGTATCAAGATTTGAAACAAGATACCAGCCAATTAGAATAGGTAATAGGTCTTCTGTATAAGATTTCTCATTAAATTTTGCATCACAAAATAAGAATAAGCTAACAGATAGCAAATTGGAAAATGAAGCTGTGTTATTATATCTACCAAGCTGTAGGCTGAGCGTAGCTATAATGCGTTGCTCTTGGTTTTTTCGTCGTCTATTTTTGTTTTACATCTCTTCGGAACATTCTGTCTCGTCACTGTTTAAGCGGTTTTTTTCACGCTTGATTTCACGCTTTCTGCGCGACCTAAACTGCGCTTATTCAGAAGTCCTTTGTTGCAAAATCAAAACTGATTGTAAGAAGAAAGATTGTAACGTCCGGACAGGCTAGTGGTTAAGGCAACGGGCTGTTGATCAGGAGGTCAATGGTTCGAACCTCGGCCGTGGAACTTTTTTTGCACCCAAAAACATCCTACTTCGAATTAAACTTTTTAGGCAACGGCGATAACTTTTATCAACTCACTTCTGTATCATTTTCCATCTTTATTTTACGGCACGCAAGGGGTCCATATTATCATCCAGGGTCGCAAGGGGTCCATGTTAGCAATATTTTTATCCAGGGATGTCTACAGATCTGGTCAACACCTTGAGAAATTAGTCAGAAAACTTTTAGATGCTCAGTTTGAACTTTAAAAACCCGGTTCAGGTTTCTCTTCAAGAATGATCACTTTAAACAGTGGACTCATCTACTTGAAAAAACTTTTTTACAATCACATGTTCACAGGCGTACAATTAATTTAAATGGTTAAAATGTATGAAAAACAAATCAGAAAGTTTAGATCATCAAAGGCGTTGTATGCATTCCATCTGCATCCACAATTCGTTTTGGATAGAAAAACGAGAGTCCCTTTTTAGTTTGCTCATAGGTTAGAATTTGGTGATTCATAGTTCTGAATCCTCTGTTAGTTGAGGCCAGATTCACTGCATCATCCAGGACTCGTCTGTACTTCTGTAAAGGTCCATCACTGTTTTCTTCCAGAACACTCTTGCTGAGTCCTTTGCTGCTGAACTTAGTTTTGTTCGTTACTGAATTATAGCAACAATACGTTTTGCTACATAAACATAGCATTTCAGTACATCGGAACTCCTCCTTGAATAATCCAGGCTCACGCTTGTCATGTTTTACATGTTTATCGCAACAAGTTCTCGGAAGAAATTTACTTGCACTATTAGCATGGAAAACATCTGTACAGTCATTACTTCTCATCTCATTCTAAATTCTTCTCATTTCTGGTTTAATGCACTGATAGAGATTTTCATGAGCCAGTGCCAGATACAAAGAATCAGTGTCCATTTCAAGCTCCTCAATTTTCTGAACATCACAGAACTTGTCAAAGAAGTTGTAGTAGAGCTCCAGCATTCTCAGTTTAGCATACTGTAAGATAAAGAATCCAACAATTATAGGTTCACGATGCTCAACAATGCTTTTCACAAGCTCAACCTCATATATATCTGTCGACACCCTGTTCAATCTTCTAAAAAGACGGTTATTAATAGCTTTATGCGTCTTTTCATCGTTGAGATATAAAGTTTCTGTGTGCCGACTTCGATCCATAATCTGATAACCATACGAGCTGTTTCAAAGTAATTTCATAGTTTCAGCAACAACGCTAGAGTCCGGATTTTCATCACCTTCTCGCCTTGCATCAACAACAGATTGGACGAAACCGTTGAAACATTTTTGCGGGGTATACTCAACGAATCTGCCTAGACCCAGCTTCAAATAAAACTTTAATAATAGTGTTATGACTATTCCATTGTTTAATTTGTAACTCGAAATCAACATTCGTTGAGGTTTTAACAGTACAGCGTTTTTTTCAGCATATTCCAGCATGAATTTACCAATATTCGCTCTTCCAACATCACAGTTTTTGAAAATTGGAGGAAAGTTTGCAAATCGTTCACGAAGCTCCTCAGGAACTTCTAAACCGCATTGTACATATCCGAATAATTTATCTTCATGTATCCGCATCAACAGTGTCTCTTTGCTCAAAGGTAACTTGTAGGGGAAATTTTTTCTAATGTGGTTCTTCAACATGGAGTTCTCCTGAACATGATCCCACCACTCACACTCTCGCATCTCTATAACTTTATGTCCTTTCTTTTCCAGGTAAAGCTTTCGTAACTTATCAGATTCACGTTTCCGGATACCAAACTCAAATTCATCCTCATTAAGATTTGGTCGAGTTTCCCTACAGGGTCAGAAATGGTAGTAGCAACCAAGAGCTTCAAAAATTGTTTGGCAATGACCACAGAAACCATCCACAGTAAAAGAATCAATTTTTCTCTGTTTTCCAGTTGTATAGAAACTCTCAATAGTACATTCGGGTCTGGTTGCCTGATAGAAAGATATTACCATGTTCTCAAACTTCCTGATTTTGTTTTGACGAGCTTTGAACTTTTGAAGATTGGTATCAAACTCCCATCTAGTGTAGAGTCCAGTTGGCATCGCTTGGCACATGGAGAAAGGATACAATTGACTAGCATCTATTCCAACTATTGTTTTACAGATATTGTTTGACCTCCGGATGAACGTTTTGTTTACAACAGCTTTCCTCGTGAACACTTTTGATGGACCACCAGTCATTTCACTTCGTATTTTCTCATGCAAGTCTTTGTCAGCTTCGATGAAAGGGTAAAATTTTCTATCAGTCGATTTATGAAGACAGATATTTGCTAAATTGGGTAGTGTACACCCAAGCTTTAACATATCAATTTTTTGATCGTGGTAGAATTTCATCATTTTCTTCATTGCTTGCAGAGTTGGTACAACATCTTTGTTGTTATACCAGCGAAGGAAATCGCGAAAAGTTGTTATTTTCTCCATCATCCACATTTTTTCAAGGAGAGCATAATTCTCTTTTCCAGATAAAGGCTTCTCTTTCAAACCCAGTTCCCGGAGAACATCTAATTCCTCTTTTCCAGATTCCATCATTTTCTTGAACTGACTGAAGTCCTTCTCCAAAGGATTTAGATTTTTCAGTTTGCTGAAGAAGGAGTCATAGGGTGGAAGATGATTGCAGTCAAGATTCGTAAACGAATCGAACCATTCATATGGGAAATAACTTTTTGTCTCCTCAGATTAATATGCTTTCAGAAAAAAATCCAGAGATGTTGCTCCAGCAAGAAAATTCAAAATATCGAGAAACTGAATATCACCGAATTTGAAAGAAATAAAATGATTGGCCTATTTGATTACCGTAGGTTGAATATCTCTATCCTTAAGAAGATGGGGAATGAGATACGCTTTGATTAAGTTTAGGTCATATTTTCCACTGTTGAATCCAAAAACTGGTAGAGTGTCAACATAATTGTTGAAGTGACGCTGGAGATCAAGGAGCTGCTTTTGCTGGATTTGTAAAACGCTTTTAGATACATTACTATCTTCTGTTTCACTACTGATATTCGGTTGAGTTTCGGAAACAATTTGCAGTCTAGAGGAAATATCACTCAAACTAGTTTTGATCTCTGCTTCCACCGCCAAGAACTTGGGTCTCAAATCCGCTTTGTTTTTTGCTGCTAGTATTTCCAGTTGAGCTACAAAGGATATGATGAGACGATTGGGATCCTTTTCGCATAGAAAAACAGGAAAACAAATTTGAAGAAATTGATACCGATACAGGTACATGAGTACCAATCCATGATGTTGTCGCTGTGTTATTGATTTCCACCGATTGAACACATATTGCTTCGAAGTCGAAGACGACAAAATTTCTGAATAGGGTATGATCTTCTGGATATGCGATTGAGAAGTTGTCAAGCTTCTCAAATAGTGTTTCCCGCAAAGAATAAGCACCTCTCCGATAGACATTTTTCACTCGTTCTTTACAAGTTTTCAAGTGACGGTTGAAGTTTCCTGAATGGTTGAAAAAGACATCACAGCTGGGACAACGAAACTTCTTGAAGAATTTATTGATATCATTAACATGACAGATATGATTGTTGTATCGAAGCAGTTTAAGGTTTTCGTCATATCGTTCAACGCTGCGTCGAACAAGTTCACCAATAATTTCACCGTCTTCAATGTCAAAATCATAGATGAAAATGTTTTGTTTGATTAGTTCTTCTATTATTGGAATTTGATCAAAGGAAACACCTGTGAAACTTTCAGGGTCACAACCGCTTACAGTAATTAAATTGTCAAATATTTCAGTTGCATGTAGTTCAACATCTACTGATCCAAATAAATGAATAGCAATTGCACGGAATAAGCACAAATTATCGTTATATGGTTCATTGTGTCCATTTGAAACGAGACAATTTACTTCAGGATTCCGTAACAGGGGCTCTGGGAGAGGCGAATCTGTGCAACCCATAGGTATATTCGTAAGAAGCGCTACAAAAACGGTAACATTTGTAATTAATGTGAATCGCCATTTTGAGTTTTGACGTTCTTGCGTACATGTTTCAACCAAGTCAAGTTTCTCAATTTCGTTCTGCAGGTTCAATAAATCGGTTTTATTGCTTACCAGAAAAACTCGGTCCAGCAGTAAGTTATTTTCATGCGGATAATAATATCGGTAATCGTTTGTCTCTATATTTTGCAACAGAAACCCTAAAGCTAGGTTAATTTTTGCAGCACAGTTGAGGTTTGCAAAAACTTCATCAAGTTTTTTATTGATCTCCTTGGTGTCCAAATCAGATAAACTGAAGTTCAAAACTTCCTTTCTGCCGTGCTCAGCATGCATATCGTCAAGTAAATGCTGACACATTGCCAGTTCTTCCTTCAATGACTCGCTATCGTTATCAACTTTCTGCATAATCTCACGAACACGGTTTGTACTTGAGGACCCAATTTTTGTGCTAGCTTGATGTACTTTTTGGCGATGAAGTTGAAGTGAGTAGAAACTTGGAAACTGTTTCTGACAGACAACACACTTGTTCAGTGTATTACGAAATTTTGCTCCGTGAGCCTTCGCAATATGGTATGACAATTCTGCAGCATTTTTGTCGCATAATTACAATTCGTTTTCTTACAGTAAAGCGTGCCCATCATACATGTCTTCCTGTGGCGAGCAATATGGGCTTTTACAACAGATTTTCCACATTTTTCACAGTTGAAGGGTAGATTTCGATCTTTTGCAGGCATTTTGTTATAACTGGGTAAGTTCAACTATGGAAGAAGCAAAGAGATTTTTTAATTTTTGTCGGAAGGAAATGTCAACTGAACCGTAAAATATGGATAAACAAATGTCTGCAGATAAACAAAAGTTCTGCAGAAATCAAAAGTGTATTCATGATTACATGCGAACAATGAAGTCGAAATTTCTTTGTTACTAAAAATAGATTTTATTTCGAGTCGTCAACCAATCACAGCAAAGTTTGCAGAACTTCGGGAAATTGCGACAGCCATTTTTCGTGTACAGAACTTCGGTAATTCCGACAGCCCTGATTTGTTTACTTAATGTCTAGACAGAATGTGTTCACAAGCAGTGAAAACTACCAAAAGTTTACCTCAGGTTAAAGATTGTAGAAATACGGGAAAATTCGACAGCTTTGATTTAATTGCGGTGCTTCGGAAAAAGCAGACAGCCTTGATTTTTTTACTGATTGTCTAGACAGAATTTGTTTACAAGCAATTAAAATAACAAAAAAATTAATGAATTTTCACCTTAGAACGACCTTGAAAATTTGTTTACACAGTGTTCTCAACTAAAACCCATTAATTCATAGAGGTAAATCACCAGTTGTTTACTCAGTTTAATCTCTTACTATGGTTGAGGCTATGTACGAGAATAGTCCTGAATACTTCAAAAATTTCAAAAACGTTTCAAGTACACCATTTGCGATACAGAACCACAACTACAGGACACTAGAAAAGAGAATTACGCATACGGTTTTCATCCGCCTTCGGTTGATATTACTGGTTGTGCGTTTGGTTCCAGCCATTGGCATCTTATTTTTGAGAATACAAGTTCGGAAGATAATATTGTTTTTTCTCCCTATGCTCCTGCGGCGACACCTTGTCTCGTGACTTGCTTCAAGTTCCTCATTTTGCCTTTGGAAAAATTTTGTTACATTTGGTGCTATTTTTTCTCGCTTACATATTGCCGTGGAGTATTTGTCAAAATCAAATCAACTTTCAATAAACAAAATTAAAAATTAAAAAGCAACTCCCATCACCTGTTCGTGAAAAAGTGCTTTCAACAATTACTACTACTACAACTTCTAACAAGCGTCCTTCCCCAATTCCTGACGTATCTATAAAACGGTTTTGTCAACTTATGCTCGGTGAACATTCATCAACTCTCTATCAGATTATGGATATTCTTTTGAGTGGACAAGGGAGTTTTGTACGAGAGACTTCAGACTATTTAATAAACTTCCAATTCTGTAAAAATTCTAGTGTTTAAAAAAGTGCTTTAGCAGAAAAATTTAATTCAATTTCACTCCATATATTTTACAAATGCTAGCAATTGCAATTCATTTACATCTGGTACAAAAGGAAATTTACTGCTATAGAAATAATGAGCAATATAGATGCAAAATAAACCACACAGTTGCGAGTCTGCTGATTGAATGAGGAGACTGAATATCTCTTCTGTGCTCCATAATATCCATCATCAAATGTAAATCAGTACATTGCTGTAAACGGGATAAAATGTCTTTATAGGCAGTCAGATGTAGTGCTAGCGGATCTGCAAAGTATAGTACAGGGTATGCGTAGCGTTTCGCGAGCATCACCCAAAGTGAACCAATCGAATCAGCTCGCGATGCATTCACAATTATAGAACTCATAACTGGTAAATTTAGGGGATAATTGTCAGCGGCAAAAACACCTCGAAATTTGTATTTGAGATGCTTGCACTTTTGAACTTGAATATAAATTTGATCTTCATCCATTAGTATGCGTTCATAGGCAGAATATTTTTGGATACGTTTCTTGCAGAGTCAATATACACCGTAGATGATTTTTCGCCGAGGAGAAAAACTTCAACGTTATTTGTTAAAGCTGTATCAAATTTTAGCTCAACCAATATAGACAAATTTGTTAGTTCAGGATGATTAAAATCTTGTGTGGCTTCTTGCGTACTAGTCAGGTCGAAAACCATTAAAAAATGGTTTGAAAATTCACTCAATGGTATTCCATGACCGTTTTCTACATAGGCTAATGCGCTCATTGAATTGTAGTACAAACGCTTGTTGTCAATTGTTGACATTGGTGTACCTGCTGTAGCGAAACCGCTTCTGAACACTGTAATCTCACGCAGCCCAAATTTTCGATAGTTGAAGTGATTTACTGTGTTAGTTCCATTGAAAGCATCACCAGCACACAATGCAATTATAAGTCGTCTTATGAGTTCTTTTGTAAAAATATCTTCGTGCTTCCAACTTTGCTGTCCCATTGTTGCAAGAAAAGTTTTTGTTATCACTTCATTGTATCGATATATTGCAGGTGTTCTCAAAAGTGTTTTCTCAATGGCTCCGACTACGTTGTCTGATACAGTCATCTTTCTAACAAAAAGATTGGCTTCGTCAATTTTTACTTTGTAGTATTTGCCAGCTGCTTCACTTATAGTGGCAAAATTGTCTTGTGACCTTCGGAAAGAAATTCTCAGGGTAACTCCGCTTACTAATTGTTTTTCACACGAGAAAAAATCAACAGCTAGTTTTCCATAAAGGGTAATTTGAGCTGATTCTCTCGCAGCCTGCTTTCTTGCATCTTTTAATGCATCAGCAATTGCGCTGGGGTTTGCTTCATACTCATAACCTTGACACTTTAACCAAGTCTTCTTTGCATCTGTCCCGTGCAAGAAATCTGTATCTATGAAACTTTTGTGAGCATAGTGTCCATTGGCAGAAAAGATTTTTATTCCATTTGCAGAAACAGTGCAGTCAGCAAATAGGGAATGAAAGACATTATTCACAAAAAATGCGGAATCAGTATTAGCGGGATCACCTGCGTCATATCGTAAATCAGTTCCATCGACATTTTGTATTCGGCATTTGATTTCCAAATAAATTTTTTGCAAGTCTATGAAATTGTTGCGATCGCCTACAACTTCGACTTCGAGCGATGATCCAGAGGGAGAATAAAGTGGTCCAGTTTTTTGCTCAAATGATTGATCAAAGGTGACTAGCAAAGGTGGTTTTTCAAATAACTCCAAGGAACTGTGAGTGGCTTCGGAAGGTATTACAATATTAGTTCGCATTTTTGACACGAGAGAAAAAATCCAGTCGACTTCTTCTTGGCTGTGGTTTTCGAGAAATTATTTTTTTAGTGAAACGTTTCTTGTAGGTTCGAGGTGTAGCATATTGTTGTCTTCGACGTTTAATAACTTGACGGCCTCGTGTTATGCGTGAATGGAGAGACCACCCACCAAATTGTTTTCGGGCTGTTTTTGCAACCGTGCTTTTCAACGCCTGCTTTGCCGACTTTCGTTTCGTTGCTACTTCAACCAACTCAGGTTCACCCTGCACTAAAAGCTCTCGGCCAATTCTTTTAGCAGCGGGCCATATAATTCTTCTTGCCAATGTTAAAGCAACTCTTCCAATACCTGCTGCGAGGGCTCCAAAGCCACTTCCTCTTTGACGATAATGACCGGAGAAATGTGGCATCGACTGTGAAGCTTGGTTGCTGTAGTAAACTTCCATTTCACTTGATTTTTTGAAACTTTAAGCCTACTATCACTTTTCCTGTACCATTAAATGGAATAAGTTTTCCGGCTTCGTTCCTCAACTCCACTTTAATGTTCTGAATATTGTTAGAAAGTATGGGCTTGTAATCCAGAATTGTAAATGTCTTGTGATGAATAGGTGTAGCAGTGTTTATGCTGCCGTTTTTTAAACGCCTTCCGGTCTCAATGATTTTAATTACAGGAGCTCTCACGTCTCCAATAATTTGATATTCTATAACGTCTATGTGGACAAATATTAATTGTGAGCCACAGGTTATATCAACTGGAAAATCACTTTGGTGTCTATTGAGAGATTTGTGTGATTTGTATCCAATATGAATGTATCCATCATGCGAGCTGTCTTTTATACCCTTGAAGCCAAGAATACTTGGAACTTCTTCGTTTTCAAATGAAAAACCCTCATTCGCTCCGAATTGTAAGACCAGTTTATGAGTAATTTTGTCAAAAATAAAATCAAAATGTTTAAACTGAGCAATTCGCCTGAATTCATCCATTAGTTGATCCACGCTACTGTAAATGCCTTTGCGAATTTTTCTGAGGTGTCCACTGCGATTATTTGAGGCGTCGAGTTCCACTCCCGAGTTTTTATAAACGACTAACCCGTTTGAATTGACATTGTTGATGTTTGTTGGGAAGGATATTGAAGATAAAGCTACTTGCCATTCTCCATCCAAAATAAGTGGTTGAGTTAACTGTTTACGGAATTTGGCCATTGTGTTTTCACCAAAAACTTCCATTGACGCGGTGGATGTTAGGTCGATTGTGAATTCTTTGGCGGTATTCATCTTATCCGTCTGCAGTAACTAACACGTTTACTTGGACTAATTCCGGTTCATAAAATTTACCTTCAGTTATAACGTTGATTGCATCTATAAGATTGTACGTTGGTGGACACACGGTAGCAATTTTGAATATCGTAAAAACTTCGTCTGTATAATTTTGTTTATAACCTTTTCTGAATTTTTCGTCGTGCTTTGCAATCCTAACAAGGTCTCCTTTTTCATATTTTGGTTTATACTTTGTTGTGTTGATTGCTAATGATATTAAAATTGGTTCATGTTTTTTGAAAACTTTATTAGATGCTAAATGTGTTACCCGGTTAACACCACTGTTTACAGTATTTATAAACTGGGGTAAATCTTCAATATATGTCCAAGTCCACTTTTCTTCCAAATACTTGTAAATGATGTTTTTAAGCGATCGAATGTTCCTCTCTGCAAATGCCGACTTGGTTTCGCTTTCTGTTGTATATAAATGAATTCCTTTCTTTTCACAAAATTTTTTGAATTCTCCTTTAAATTCTGATCCCTTGTCTGTCCATACTTTCTCCGGCTGTTTCTTCTTGATCATTTTTTGAACGCTTCAACAGCATCTTTTGCATATAAAGCTTTCATTGGTTGAACTCGTAAGTAACGTGATAAAACATCCACAGCCACTAACAAATATTTCACACCGTTGTTGTGTTGGGCAACTTTATCCATATACGCAACATCGACAGACCAGATTTCTTTTATTCTATATGCAACAGCTTTCAGTCGGGGAAAACTTTTCCTGAATTGTCTGTATTTTGTGTACGGGGCTTTCGACTGAAGATAGCGAACAATTTTGCCTCTGGTGAAACCGCTAGCCTCCTTCAAGTTAGCAATGCTACCAAATGCAGCACTGCCTTTAGTGTACAATTTGTCTAACTGTTTAACTTGATAGGAAGTAATTCTCCCAGTGGCTGGTTGGTTTGATTTCTTTTTCTGCCTCTTCAAAGTTTCTCTGGTGTCTGTCAGAAGCTTTTGTTTTCTTTCGCTGGGATTTTGAAGCAACTTCTTTGTCCGACTCATATTCCAAAAATTGCAGTCTCTCTTCAGATGATAAATTTAGAAACTTTTTGGCGTATGTGTTACAAGTCAAATGCGAACCAATATCGAGATGCGTCAATACACTGAATTGTTCGAATTGTTCTGAATTGTTCTGAAAATAGTTTGCAAGTGGTTTGCTGTAGATTGTAAAGAGATGTAGCAGCAAGAACTTCTGTATTTGTACCATTAATAAGCAATCTCTTTGATGAGTCCAAGGACACAGAATCTGATTCCTCTATTATGTCCAGTATTGTATTCGCTCTTTCAAACTTTATCGCCTTCAAGATTCTAATATCATTCAATACTCCTTTTTTGATAGTCGATGTGTTGTCTGTCGTAAATGATTTCGCCATAGACTCGTTTATTGTACTTCTATCATCCACTGAAGCGTCAGTCTGTTGTTCTGTATCCTGTTGCGAGGCAGAAGGAGCTGTTTGTGACTTGTTTCTCTGGAGAAGCGATATCTGCTTGGCTGGATTGTGAATATTTTTGTTGCTGAGTAATTGAGAGACATGAGGTTGTTCTCTTGTATACATCTGTTTAGGTATTAACACAAACTCTTCAGTCTGCATTTTGTTCTAGATATTCAATGCAGGGTAATGCTATGAGTTGAATGCGATTGTTGCCCGAGGGAGATTGAATTTTTTTTAATTGTTCAGTTTTCCCTACTTTCCTGTTTGAAAGTTGACGCAGAGTTTTTTCAAAATTTTTCAGTTCTTTTTTGTTGACTGGTACAACTCCAGAGAGTACGTTCATCACACAATCACTCAGAAACCAAATGAAGTCGCCCTCTTTAAGTAACTCGGATTCAATGTTGGAGTTCTTGTTTGCGCTATTTGCCCATTGCTTGAGCATAAGCAAATGTTTCTTTTTCATTCGTAATTGGTGTAACAACGACTTCCTCCGAAGGAATGTAAAAAATTGAAGGAATAGGTCCAATAATATGTGACGCAAATCGTAAACCCTTACTGGTTTTGGGATCGAGATCAATAATAAAATGTCCAAAGGGCTCCACAGTTGCTAGTTTGTATGCTTCGTTTATCAGTTGGAGACAATTCAACTGTTTTCCAAGATATTCAATTTGTTCAATGTCACGAAGCGACTTGAATAATATTATGTGTGTTGTATTCAGATCAATGGTTTTGGACCATTTGCTTTGATGGAACAACTTATGCTTGACGTATATAACATGTAATTTGCGATGACGTCCCGAGGTAGCTATTTTTACAAATTCTTTATCGTTGAAGATTTCTTCACATGAATCATCATAGATAAGCAGACAATGCGATAGATTTTTTGTTATATCAAAGCCTGAGTATTTTAGAAACTCAATCCCTGGTATAACTTGTTGCATATCTTTGAAAAGTGGTTGGAACTCTTTGTAAAAATAATAAATTTTCTCAAAACGTGGATAAAAGGTCGAACCCTTTAGCATTCGAAACAAGAGTTCTGTTTTACCACAACCACTTGGTCCTACAATTGTCATGAATACCCTGTCATATGTAAGAATAATTTTGTTCATAGTTTGGGATTAGGTAAAATGTAACCAACTAAACTCGATAAGAGAGCAATCCAAATTGATTTTTCTTCACAGCTTTCTGATAATAGAAAGAGCATAAAGAAGCAAAGAAAGATCATTAAGACAATGATACTAACTTGAACAAAAAATAGTACTTCGGACCTTGGCACTGTTGAATTTGAACAACAACGCCATGGGGGCCTCTCCTTGTTGTTCACATCAAAGACTAAATTACTGATACCGGCGTCAGCCTCGTCTCTTTGATTCATTGGAGAAAAATAATTAATTGAAAAGTGAATTGAAACCAAGATGATTTAAAATGTTAATTTTCGAATTATTCTCTGGGGAATATTCATGTACCAGAACTCAAACAAATTGAAACCTTTAATATGACTTTTTATCTCTAGTTTATAACAAACGGTTGATGAGTCATTTTCCTCGAACGATGGTTGACTGAAGACTTTTTCAACTTCGGGGTGCTCCAAGACATATAATCGCAAGTCATTCGGCATCTCATTTAGTGATAGCTCACGTTCTGGTGGTGTTTTTTTCAATCTAAATCGAGGAACTTTTTTGTCCGCCCATTGCTTCCAACGTGGGAATCGCTGCTCTTTGGGGGACTGCATAGGCTTCTGGTTTGTTTTGTTCATAGCCATAATTGAACTGATTCCGATGTTCTCGAGCTCTCTGTTTATTTTTTACGTACAGTTGGAAGTGATAGAAATTATCTATCATGGGCAGGAAAGCCCTAAAGCTGTCTAGTTCGTCGGGAGAAAGAGTAATGGTTGCAAAATAACGTTTTGCTGCTGCGCTATAAAGCGAGTTGCAGTGATTTGATAATTGATCGTTTGTTAAACGAAAGTTTGAATGAAGGTAACAGGAGGGAACTTGTTCTTCTGATATTATCTCTGAGATTCGGGGACAATTTAGATCCTCCAGATTATAAACAGTTTTTTGTAAAAGCTTACTGAGGAGCTCACACTTTTCAATGCCTTTGGCAAAAAAGTTTTTCCGTATGAATCGGAAACTGAAACTCAGACAGATTGTTTTCAAATCACAGTAAGGTATATCACCTTCGTCCCAATCAAGACCGTGTAGGTTATTGGTCAACCAAATAACAGTTTGTCTATCGTGTGCGGGTAAATCAGTGAATTTAAGCAGTGGTTTGAAAAATATTGTATCGTTGTAACTGGAACACAAACTGAGTTCTTTTATAATGAATCCAAGTGACTTGAGTTTGAAACCTTCGAGATCAAGGACAATAATATTTGTGGTTTTGCTGCCAAAATTTTCTAGCATTCCAATTCACGAAATGAATGTGAATGAAAAATTTTCACTGATAGAATGAATAATATTCCTGTCAGGTGTCCAAAAGGACAATTGTTTACTGGTAAGTAACGGAAAGCGTAAACATATCCAGGGCCTTTGTTTCTGCAGTCTTTTATAAATCCAGCGGCGTCATGCAATGTAGCATGAAGTCGTAGCACTTTGCTCCGTTTCAGTAAATGATCTAGTCTTGAATTGTCAATTCCAATAAAACCACCATAGGGTATAAATTTAAGTGCTATTTCTCCGTCAATTTCTGGATCTAACAAAGAACAAGCAGCTACGAAATATAATTGTCGATAAGATATGTGTGTATAATTTATGTTACCTCTCAGTGATAAAACTTTCTCATGAATGAGCTTGATGTCTTTTGTTCCTATTGTGTTCATTATTTACTGTTTACTGAACGCGAACGTTTAGAGTTTTTGTTTATAAATCTTTTAATTCTGATTGGTTGTCAACCTGAATAATAAACCAAGCACTCCGATTGGTCAATTTATTTTGGAAAGTTTTGTGACCCTGAACATGTTTGAGCATGATCCGGTGACTCTTCAATTAATATATCATCTATCATTTTATACATCTACTAACAGGTTAGTTATTATTTTTTTGTCCCATTTATGTATACATTTATGGACATAAGTGATTATGACCATAATTGTGCACATAATTACGTGAAAAGTTATTTCCTTGTACAACTCTGGTTTTTTATCAATGTGTATATTTATGTATGTATGTGTATGAATGTATGTATGTATGTATGTATGTATGTATGCATGTTTTTATGTATGTATGTATGTATGTATGTATGTATGTATGTATGTATGTATGTATGTATGTATGTATGTATGTATGTATGTATGTGTGTATGTATGTATGTATGTATGTATGTATGTATGTATGTATGTATGTATGTATGTATGTATGTATGTATGTATGTATGTATGTATGTATGTATGTATGTATGTATGTATGTATGTATGTATGTATGTATGTATGTATGTATGTATGTATGTATGTATGTATATGTATATGTATATGTATGTATGTATGTATAAATGTATGTATGTATGTTTGTATGTATGTATGCACGTATGTATGTATTCGATCTCTCTGTTTTTACGTGTTCATAATTGTAAGTTTGTATTAAGGCAGGATGGCGAAGTGGAAGCGCGCTGGGCCCATAACCCAGAGGTCGGTAGATCAGAACTATCTCCTGCTCAATCTTTTTACGTAAATTTATAGATGTTTTGTATGCATATGTGTACCACAGTTGAAATGTTTTACTTAGAAAAACCTGATTGGCTGGGATTGGCTTTATAAACAACTAGAGATCTCTGATGGTTCGGGGGTTTAGTTTGAGTGTGGTTGGTGTAGGTGCGTGGTGTGTGTGTGTTTGGGTGTTTGTGTGTGTGTGTGTGTGTGCATGCATTGTTGTGTATGTTTGTGGTGATTGTAATTGGCTGATGTTTAGCGGAGTGTTTGGGGTGTGGCGGTGAGATGAATGTTGTTGTTTATCACACCAAACGTGTTTCACAACTTCTCATATTGATTAAAAGTGAAATAGCGTTGGAAATTTTTGGACCCCATTTTCATAACATTTCAAATTGATTAAAGCCAAAAACTTGACAAAATTTTTTAGACCCCATTTTGCAAAAAATTTTACAAGTTACTGTCCCCCTATGGGACCAAAATTTCGATTTTCGAAAAAAGTGTTTCCGACAACTTTTTTCACTCACAAAACATGTTTCACGATATTTCACATTGATTAAAACCAAAAAATTGACAAAAATTTTTTGGACCCCACTTTTCAAAAAAAATTACAAGTTACTGTCCCCCTATGGGACCAAAATTTCGATTTTCGAAAAAAGTGTTTCCGGCAACTTTTTTCACTCACAAAACATGTTTCACAACATTTCACTTTGATTAAAGCCAAAAAATCACCAAACATTTTTTAGACCCCATTTTTCAAGAAATTTTACAAGTTACTGTCCCCTATAGGACTAAAATTTCAATTTTTGAAAAAAGTATTTCCGACAACTTTTTTCACTCACAAAACATGTTTCACATTATTTCACATTGATTAAAACCAAAAATCAAAAAAAAATTTTAGGCGCCATTTTTCAAAAAATTTTATAAGTTATTGTCCCCCGATGGGACAAAAAATTCAATTTTCGAAAAAGGTGTTTCCGACTACTTTTTTTACTCACAGAACATGTTTCAAACTAGTTCACATCTTTTAGAGACAAAAACAACAAATTTTTGTGAAATACATTTTTTTTTCAGAAAAAAATAGGAGCTGATCAGAACCACAACGGGGGGGACATTATGTATTAAGATAGGGATTGCAGAAATTGTCCCCTAGGGGGGCACTTAGGGGGACATTTACTGCGAATTTGCGTTAAATGTCCCCCTAAGTGTCCCCCCTAGGGGGACAATTTCTGCATTCCCGATCTTAATACATAATGTCCCCCCCCCCGTTGTGGTTCTAGTCAGCTTTTTATACTACTTTCGAGTGCACTACGAGTTTAAAATGAATTTCGAGCGCACACTAATCTGATCAGAGGTCACCCTTGTCTGGGAAGGTCTGATCAGAGGTCACCCTTGTCTGGGACGGTCTGATCGGAGGCGATATTGAGAGCGACCTCAACCTGGGGGTTTTTGACAACTGAATTTTAATAATTTTAACAAATTAACCTCATGGAGATTCTCCTTCGTTCTGCTCTTCGGTTGATACATAAATTTGTACTTAAGTACAGATCTACGCATCAATCGAAGAGAGGAACAAAAGAGGATCTCCATGAGCTTAAGTTGTATAAATTCTCTCTTTCTTCAACCTCGAAATCTTGCAGCATAGAAAAAGTCAAACATTCCTGCTTGTTAATAAAAGATGGACAAACGACGAACAAGATATAGCATGGGGTGATTTGTGCAATAACTTCCAATTCTTTATCAAACTTGAAAGTTGACACCCTTATAAAGGATTGACGGAGTGGGAATTTGAGTGAGAAATAGTGTCTAATATAAATTCTTAGCGGGCTATAACAATTGGTGCTAGGAATATTGGCCGACAGGGCGTTTAGCCGACAAGGAAAAAATGGGAAATTTAGCCGACAGTTTTATCATAATTGGTCATAAAAGTCTCATTGGTCCATAAATCAGTAGTTCGGTTGTGATAGATTCATATCAAGTCCCACGGGCCGCTGAGGCATGGCCATGGCCCGCGAGGCATGGCCAGATGTGGTTAAATACCTTTGTTACGCTAGTTGATAGACCTTCGTTACACTAGTCGAGCAAAAAACTGCGGTATATTTGTCCGCTTACAAAATAGTGTTTTAATTTGGCCAATCACAGCTTCTGAATAAGTTTTATTGCTCATTTTACTTAAATTTTCGGCTAAATTTCTCAATTTTTGGTTGTCGGCTAAACGCCCTGTCGGCCAATACGGCGGCCACCATAACAATTTTATCGAGAACTTTTTTATCACTATAATTTGAAATGGTTACATGACAAAATACCCAATGCCAAAATACCCAATGTGCCAAAATACCCAATGCCATTATACCCAATTTATTCCCTTTGATCTTTTTCTTCAATAATCCGATTACAAATTAGCTCTCAAATTTACAAGCATGTTTTCTCGCAATTAAGTTGCTAGTTTAATCCCATGTTCGGTTGTGATAGTTTCATATCAAGCCCCATGTTATACTTATGCTTTGCAAACAGACTTGGATGTGTGTCGCAAATACACTATCTCAAAGTGTAGTGGGAATTGCAGAGCGAATCCCTGAATAAGTGTGTTTTACAGAATTGGTTTATTGGAATCGCGATGCGAATCCACAGCTAAATTGTCTTAAGTAGATTAAGAGCGTTTGCAGAAGCAACTTGAATTCAGATTGACTAAATCAAATTCTGATTACTTATAATAAAATACTGTGAACAACATATGAAATAATATAGTAGACTAGCGGGAATATTTTTATATGTGAATAATAAAAAGTCATAACTCAAGTTATAAGCGCATGATATAAATATTAAAAATAGAGGGTAAAATAATTTAGTACACATAAAGGTTTCGATATATAAGTATACATACGTATCACATTTCCCCCATGACAGAAAAAATTTTAATATATTTACAATTTTTAGGGTCAAACATAAACTATGGAATTGAAAAGAAATTTAACATAACATAAAGTAAACTGCAAAGGTGCCACAAATGTTATTTTGAAGAAATGAAAAGATTGATCATTAAGTATATGCGAAGCATGTGTGCTTGACAAAAGATTAACAGCACATGTGTGTAGTATGTAAGTGCTTTTTATAACATTATCACTTGACAATAAGAGACAGCTCATACAATACGAAAGTGTAATTGAAATTGGGATTCGAGGGGCGAATACGCTTTAAATTTTTGAGCATGTTAAATGAATACATTGGAATGAATAAATAACAGACACACATAACAAGACGGCGATTCGCGGAGCGAATACATGAATGAATTAAATTTAATACATTGAACAGCAATTGAAGAAAATTAACATTAATGTATCCATTAAAGACTGGATTTGTAACACGGAAACATGAACGAAATAAATAAATGTAGTTTATATGAGTTTACGTAGTTTTAACAGTTTTGTTCAAATTTCATTTTCTGCATCCCACACAGAAAGTTCCCGTTCTTGTTCATACTCATAATATCGAACTCTTGAATCTGGCGGAGAAGCTTGACCAATTTGGATATCAGGTCGTGGTGGGGAGGGAATTCTTGATTGTTCCGCATTTTGAATCATCGTGACTACTGTATTTTCGTTTGTGAGCCCTTCTTTTCTTTTTTCGATTTTCATTTTCTCGATTTATTGGAGCTGGATGAACTGGACGAACTGGTTGGAGATATGTCCGCATCTGCAAATCCGTAAAATTGGGGCCGTTTGCGTTTTGGAGCTGTTTGGTGTTCTTGTGAGGCGGAGGACGTTACTGGAATTTGTGATGAGGATGTTGATGGCGCGGGTATTATCGATATGAGCGGTTGTTCCGGAGCTGTTGCATTGTTATTTTCATTTGACGCAATCGTGTGACGACTTCGTTTGGGCTGTGGTTTAGCGGGTTTGCGGACTGTGAGGGCTCGAGAGACATTTGAGTTCACAGATGAGACAACGGAAGTAGTATCACGATGGCGATGGCAAATCTTGATTTCTCCTCGCTTTTGTCGCTTGACATCATTACTGTGCTTGGCGATTTTTCTCTCCGTTGTTTGTTCATAGGGTGCAGGACGTCTTTGTGCGTATGCCCAGAGATTAGTAGACCTTTCTGCTTTGGTGCCGAACTTTGCCAAATCACTATCTCTAACTTTCACTGGACATCGTCTAGGCTCATTGATAATGGTTGTTGTAAGGGAAGATTTTGTGACAAAGGATCCTGGTTTAAGAACCTCATATAGTCCGGCAAGCTGTCTTTTGGCCCTCTTTTTGTTAGGCAGTTTTCGCGCTAGCTTTACATTTAAAGATTTTTCTGTTCTGGGAATGGGGTTAGTGATTTTTGGATGAATAATGAACCGCGATTCCTTATTGTCCGAATCGCGATAGCGAAGTCCTGCGTCCTGTTGTGCCTTGTTCATGGATTTCTTGATGTCCAGATCGCTTCTTTCGGGGTTGGTCCATCCTGCGTCATCAAGGTAGTCGTCTACAGGAACTGTATCGGCATCTATATAGTGGTTAATAATTTTTTCATAAGTTAGATTCAGACTAGAAGGAGAAGTGCTAATATTCCTTAAAGGAGTATTTGCCGGGCGACCGAAATGGGCTTCAAATGGTGTTATCTTTGTTTTTTTCTGTTTTTTTATACGTAAATCAGAGATAATTTGTTTAATTGCCTTAGATGTTGCGAATATATCTTTATTTTCAGCTTTCATGCAGGATAACCGTCGTTTTATTGTCTGTATCATTCGCTCCACTAATCCAATAGCTCTATGGTCTCCGACCGGTGCGTCGAGAATGTCAAAATTGTTTTCATTACAGTAATTTGTAACTTGTTTACCTAATAGACAAGTGGCTTGGTCTAAACGGATTGTTCGTGGAATTCCATGTGTATATGCGTAATTACGGAGAAATTTTACTACATTTGTCCCATTAGCTTTTCCAAAAATTCTAACGGTCGGATACTTTGAATAACGGTCGATACATGCCAAAAAATAAAAGTCTTTATCTTTTTCATTCGTTATCGGACCCCCAAAGTCAATTTGAAATTCTTCATTTGGTTCTTGGCAAGCCTTATGTGGATGCCATTTAGATTTTGGTATAATAGGCTTTAAATTCTTGCCAATATCAGTGCATGGAACGGAATCCGATGCTTTGGCCAAAATTTCTCTATGCATATATGGCCACCATGCATATTGGGACAGAGAAGTTATCCCCCAACTACTGGGGTGGGTCATGTGTAGTGATTCCACTACTGCCTCCTTTATTGAATTTGGTATGGCGACGCGTTCGTCGACACACAAGCAACCGGACCGCACATGAAAGTCTTTCCAAAAGGAGTGAATGTATTGGCTGACTTCTTTGCATCGGGCTTCGTCATCTTGTAGAACACAGTCTCTGATCTCCTTTAGTACTGCGTCCTTGCTAGTCAAGACTGCTAGAAACGACTTTGTAAAGAGCTGATTGAGGTTGCTCTCAAAAACTTCCTCCCTGGACAGTTCAATGTCCTGAGTTTCCGGTGATGAAGAGGCCTGGGTGTTATTGTTGGGGTTTGCACTAGGAGTTGTTATTGGGGTTGATTGAGTGCGAAATGTTACTCTAGGAGTAGGCGGGGGAGTTGTGGGGTTAGTTTGCGATGATCCATTAGCTGACATTGTTATGTGATTTATTTTAGTTTCTAATTTTGCGGTTAAATTACAATTGAAATGTTTAGTCTGGATTTGCGATGCGGGTGCAGTATTATTTTGAAGCAAGTGATTTGCGTGGTAATTAAATTGAGAAATGAATGCTGAATTATAATTGCGCGCTTTTGCTCGAGTAGTGAATGAATTATTTGAGGCATTTGAGTTATGCGGGTCAACTTTAGCAGGTTTGCAAGAGTGGACGCGCGTCTGGTTGACTTGTAACTTGTTTTTGCTGTTTATGGGCCGCTTATGGAAAGGAATTTTATTTGAATGACTAAATAAAGATGTAATTGCGTCGCGAATGCGGGAAATTGTTGCTACCATGAATTCCTCATCATATTGAGTGACGCTTTTTGCTTTCTGGTTCGGTTGGCGCGAAATATAATCAACTAAACCCATTCGGGTGCCAGGAATATGCTCTATGATAAAGTCAAATGGTAACAAACGATCAATCCATCGTGTTGATCTGCTATTATAAGATTTATTGGAACGGTGAGATTTTAGAACTGAAAGAAGTGCTCTGTGATCTGTCAAAACCGTAAAAGTCTTTCCGATAAATAATATTTAAAATATTCGATAGCCCAAACCACCCCAAGCAATTCTAGTTCGTTTATATAGCGTTCTTCGTTGCTATTAAGAAAACGGGATGCAAAAGCAACCGTTTTCCACCCTTCACAATCTAGTTGTTCGAGTGCAGCGCCTAAACCTTGGCGAGAGGCATCGCATTTGATGCGTGTTTCCAGTGTTGGATGAAAATGGGTATTTTCTGTAGCGTTTGCATTAACAGTTTTAATGTGTTCGAAATGTGTTTGATGATATTCGGTCCAAAGAAATTTTTCATTTTTCTTTAATAACAGCCGAAGAGGATGACATATTTTAGCAAGATTAGGAATAAATTTGCTTAAATGATGAACACTACCTAGGAATGAACGCAATTGCTTCAATGTCTTAGGAGCTTTGATTTCAGCAATTGCTGCAGTTTTAGATTCAATGGGTTTGACACCACTTTGCGAGAATGTAAAACCAAGCCAATTTATCTGGTGTTTTGCAAAATGACATTTGCTTAAATTAATTCTGAGGTTATCGGCCTCGCGTTTCTGCAGGCAATTGTAGACGTATTTGAGGTGCGATTCCTGGGTACCTTTGCTAACTACAATTATATCGTCCGAAAAACAATATGTATGAGACAAACCAACCAGTGTATAATCCATCGCCTTTTGAAACTCTGCCGGCATATCCGTAAGTCCATAAAATCCCGTCTTAAAACGGTACGTACCGGTTGCGTCTCCACAAATGATATTGAAATTACAATGGCGTGCGGTATCCGGATGCAAGTTTAATTGGCTATATGCGTATTTTAAATCAATTGTTGAAAAATAAACATTTTCCCCATGATTAGAGTCATTAATATGTTGTGAAATTGAATCAATAAGACTATCTATATTTGGCATTTGATACTTGTTCTTGTGTATCGCTTTGTTCAGAATTTTCGAATCAAGAGCTAGTTTTACAGATTTGTCCTTCTTGACTGTAATTACAATCGGAGAAATATAGTTTTTATCAGAACATTCTTGTAACTTTTCAATATGTCCTTGTTCTGTAAGTTTCTTTAGCTCGTCAGATACTTTGTCTAACAGATTTACAGGGACACGGCGACTTTTTTGGTGTGATGGGGTATAGTGTTTGTGAAATTTTGAACGAACTTTATGTACTTTGGACTTACCGATTCTGGAGATTAGATCAGGGAAATCGATTGCAATCTGTTTTTTAATTGGACAACATTCTTGTTCTACCTGATTGATTATCATTTGATTATTTGATTGTTGAATTGAGAGTCCAAGTGCTGGAAACAAATCTCTACCCAACAGTGAACGATGACCGTCCGCCACTACTTGAATTTCAATTGGATTTGCGTGCCAATTGCCGCTTTGAATTGTAGTTTGGATAATGCCTACCGTATGGATAGGCTCGTTCGAAAATGTTTTCAATTGTTTGGGATTCGCCCCGCGTATCCACTTCGATTGTGAGTCGTGGGAAATGATTGAATTTGCTAAGGATTCATTTATTATTGTGCATACGCTGCCCGAATCCACCGAAACATTTGTTGATGTATTACCAAATATTACAGGAAGGTTGATTGCTGTCATCGAAGTTGTGAGATCCGTTGATGATACTACAGCTACACAATTATCTTCATCTGATGAGTAATTTGACTCCAATTCAGGGTCAAAATCTGCCGAAATTTGATTGACATCCTCAACTTGGTCATTTTTTTCGACATTATTGACTCGTGGCTTAGGTCTTGGGTATGAATTGGGATCTTTAGGTTTACGACAAACCTTAGCGAAGTGGTTTTCAATACCACAATTATTGCATCTCTTTCCCCGAGCGGGACATTTATTAAGGTGTTCAGGAGTCCAACTTGATCCACAAAAGTGACAAGTTGTGGGCTTTTTCCGTGCGGTTGTATTCATAGTTGAAATGGGAGTAGCATTCGCGATGCGCATCTGTTGTACTTGATTGACGGTTGAATGTAATTCAGCTTTGTTGGCATTCATTTTGAGTTGATCGAGGGTACCCATTTCAATATTGATTGCTATTGCTAATGCTCTATCAGGGTCTACTGTTTCTTTTAGAAGCTCTTTTTGGATATCTTCGTTTTGCATGTTTGCGATAAAAACGTCTCTGATGATGGTATCTCCTTTTTCTCCTAGATCACAATTTTCCGAAAGTTCTTTGAGATGTCCATAAAATTTCTCAATTGGTTCTCCCTTTTGTTGTTTTCGTGTAAGAAAAGGATATCGATCAAAAGTTATATTATGAATCCGAATAAAGGTTGTATTCAAAACATCCCAAAGGTTTTTGGTTGAGAATGCTTCGAGATTAATAGTCGAATTTTTCCAATTGAAGACGCGCCGCCCTTCCATTCCCATACTCAGGTACATCAATGAAGAGGCTTTCCGGTCACATAGTTTCCACGGTTTGTCTCCGCATAAGATGCCAACCGTTTCAATGCGTTGACACTGATTTTTCCACGCTGTTTTCGCCTGTTCGTTGCGGGTACGTCGATCTCGTTCTGATTGTGCTGTCGGGTTTTCAACTGTGTCTTCATAAGCTGGTTCGGGAGGCAAGATAACATTTACTGTAGGGTCAGCTAGAAGAAGGTCCACTTCAATTCCTTCCCGAGCAAGAATTGCAAGTTTTAATTGTGTCCTCCAATATTCCCAGCGAAGTGGGGGTTCTAGGGTTGCCTTTTCCCAGAAGGGTTGAAATCCGAGTGGAGATTTGCCACTGTCCTTTTTTGCTGACTGCGCCATGTTATAGTTATGCTTTGCAAACAGACTTGTATGTGTGTCGCAAATACACTATCTCAAAGTGTAGTGGGAATCGCAGAGCGAATCCTTGAATAAGTGTGTTTTACAGAATTGGTTTATTGGAATCGCGATGCGAATCCACAGCTAAATTGTCCTAAGTAGATTAAGAGCGTTTGCAGAAGCAACTTGAATTCAGATTGACTAAATCAAATTCTGATTACTTATAATAAAATACTGTGAACAACATATGAAATAATATAGTAGACTAGCGGGAATATTTTTATATGTGAATAATAAAAAGTCATAACTCAAGATATAAGTGCATGATATAAATATTAAAAATAGGGGGTAAAATAATTTAGTACACATAAAGGTTTCGATATATAAGTATACATACGTATCACAGGGCCACTGAGGCATGGCCATGGCCCGCGAGGCATGGCCAAACGCACTAACTAAATATTATGCTAAATAATCGTTCTAATAGTTTCAACGTTAGAATAAAATATTGGGTATATTTTGGGTATTTTGTCACATTGGGTATTTTGGCATTGGGTATTTTGTCCTGACACCGTTTGAAATACAAGCAGCATTTGAGCTTAAAATTAATTTCTTCTAATTTCAAAACAGAGCGTCTAAAAAGAAACCCTTTGAAAAAAAAGCAAATGACTATCCAACAGAATATGTTAACCTTGAACAGAGGTAAAATCGGTTGTTTATTTTTCACAAAAAAAAAACCAACCGTATACCACTGAGACGGTTCCTGATAGTGGAATTATAATAAAATCAAAATGCAATTGATGGCAGTGAGTAATTAGCATTGTAACCTATTTTAGGTCATTGTGAAATTCTTACTTATTACTGATCGTTTCATATATTTTAAAGTAGTTTATTTTGGTACAAGTAGAAACTTGTTATTCTAGGAGGTATCTAACCTCGGCAATTGAGATGTACAATAAACACTTCCCTGAACTTTGAAGAAAAAGTTCTTTCACTGAAATCTCGCCATTATTCCCTGTATTGGTGTATTTTCAAATAAAGCTTCCAAATTAATGGTGTAAAAATTCAGCTGATGTGGATGAAACTCCCGCATTAAAGAACAAAGTGCCGGATTTTGATTGATATGTAATGTCCCTGATCGTAGAATCACTTTAACTGGTAAGTTTCCATTCCTTAAAGCTGACTCAATAGCACAAAAGTGACGCCCTCTGAAATTATTTGGAATCGAATTTTCGATGAAAAATATCTGATGATTTTTATCTGGATTCGTTTCAGGAAAAGAAGATAGATTCAATTCTTTCTCGCAATCTATATTCTCTCTTTCTGTCTTGATTCCGATTTCAATTTGTTTGCTGTTTGCAGTTTTGTGCCGGAAACTTTCCGGTGCGAGATATTTGAAACCACTTCCGTATAGAGTGATCGTGAGCACAAACAATAATAGAGAAACAGCTAATATAAGTTTTTGGTTCTTTTTTGCCATGTCCGATGAAAACAAAATCTTGAATACATTTATCGTATTGAGTACAAAACAGAATCCAAAAAACTAATTCTCTAAGACAATTTATATGCATGCATATTATTTATGTGTAATTATATGCATCTTTTTACGACTGAAGACGATCATTTACATTATACAGGTTCTTGAACTATATGAGACTGGTTTGTTAGGTGTTATCGTTTAAGACTCAAAAAGTATTTCTAATTATGTAAAATTTTACTGAACAAACTAGTTTTTCAGTAGGCAATTCCGACAGAAAGCCAACGCACTTTAAATTGACTCGCTCAGAGAGATATTGTAGAAAAAAAAAATTGTGTGGTACAGCTTCGAGTGGTTGAATTCGATACTCTCAATGTTTTTTTAAATAAAAACACTAAAAAGTTGGCAATTCTGGCCATTTGTTATGTAAGTGGTTATGATTTTTTGAGTTCTTGTAATACGAAACCAATTACGAGCATAATTCGGCCTTCAGAGAAAAAAGAGCCATGTAGTTTAAAATATACCCGGGTTGACAAAAACTCTTAAACATAGAACTTTCCTATTATGGACCCTTGACTTCAATCAAGACATTTTTAAGAGATTGGTTAAATTACAACTTAGCCATAAATGAAAGTCCTGTGACTGATATTTTTCATAAATGGAGGTTCTATGGCTACAACTTTTCCATAAAGGAAAGTTCTATGGTTAGAACCTCTCCATAAAAACCAACAGAAGGTATTTAAAGACTCATGGTTTCTTCGTGATACCTCACGAGCTTCTTAAACTGGAAGGGAAAACAGTTTAAATGCATTTCATGTAGAATAAGCAAAATTGGAGGCTATTTTTTCCAAGACCTGACATAGCTAAAATCTAACTCAACATCCCGGATAGGCCAGGATTGTCATTACACATTACCAGATCAAAGAAACAAAGCACAATTGAAATACAACACAGGAGAGATGGTCCCTGTAACGGCACAGGAAAAGGATAGACACTGAAAATAACGAATATTTTTTGGGGAAAAAACATTTCAACCAACAAATTTTATTCAAAGCCATCAAACAGGAAAACCTCAGTCTTTTACCATTAATTTCAAAAAGGAAATGCTAGCAAATTAGTAAAAGTAACACTGAACTGCTCCTTGACCTAAAGGTTCACATCATAGCTCTAAAATACAATCTGCAAAAGCATGAATAAAAATAAAAAACAAAGACTGCAAATTCAAAGAAAGTATTTTCTGCCTGATTAACTGTTAAAGAAGAAAATGTAAACTGACCACCTTTCCAACATATTCTTACAAAATTTTGAAAAAATTACTTGTTTTATCGATCCAATGACAAAAAAGGAAGGAGTTCAGAGCAGTTTGATATTGCTAAAGTGCTTTTTCACAGCAAGTTAAGATGAAAAAAAAAACGACTAGCTTTGTAAAAAAAACGACTAGCTCTAATAGTTTGAACTTACTAAAAAAATTGTGCCAAAAAACATTAAAAACAATTAAAAAGTCATTTAAAATTAGTATTTTTCGTAGCTCAACAAAAATAGTCTCTGTAAGACCTGTTTTCTCGAAAAAAAAATACAAGATATAAAGTGAAATTTCATTGCAGAAATAGATAACAAACAACTTTTTAACTAAACTAATTTATAAAACTTAATTTAATTAGCTTACCAAAAACGCGCACAATTAAAACAATACTTTGGCAAAAAAAAAACAAATTTTTTTGAAAATTTGTTTGCTTCAAAATCCCACCTTAAAAAACTTCGAAAAAATATTGACGAATTTGCAAAAAACGACGTTGTATATCACTTGAAGGAAATTTTTGTTTCAAAGCCAACTTTGCCTAATGCACGCTTGGCATATCTTATTGAGAGGCCTAGTAGTGAAGAATTGAGACCAATTTTTACAGGAAAAGCAACAAAAAAATGCGTTTCCGACCTTCATGTTTCCTATATTAATGTTTTATCACTTCTGGGATTTCTTAGAACACGTTAGCCTAACGCTTCTTATATCAATTTGAGTAGCTTGGACGTTTGAATAAGGATTTGAAATCTATTTTTACATAATAAATAATCGAATAATTTCTGATTCGTCATTTTGATCGAATAATTTGTGAATAAATTTATTAAGGATTGACCAGAACAATATGTCTCTAGTTTATTTCCATCCCTATAAATATAAAACTTTGTTTCAGTATATTGGTTAACATTTAACAATTCCCTGACACAGAGCATCACTTCTTATTATTAAAACACGAAGGGCTCTTTGAGAAACAATTTATGAAACTCCAAAAATGGATTTTATATATCACTAAGCTGAAACTTCGTTTTTGTAAAGACATTTTTGTCTATAACACGCATATTGTAAGATTTTAGGCAGCCTGCACCCATTTATTTCTACTGAAAAAAAGACAAATTTTACAGAAAAATTTCAAAAAAATTGCGTTTCCGAAATACAATTTTTTAACGTACCAACTGACAGAGTATGGATCCATAGCGAAAATTTCTTTTGTGATTAAATTGCTACAGATAGAAAAAACTAACAAAATGGTATGGCCAAAAGTGAACAACTCCCTAACCCATAGGGTCACTTCGAAATTTTTTTAGAAAAACAACCGATATTCTGAGAAACATTTGACAAATTTGCAAAGCTGGACGTTATATATCGCTAACTAAAACTTTCTCTACTCTAAAGCTAAGTTTAGCTCTAAAATTCTGGTTACAATGAGAGGGACTTGTTTTTTCTACAACTGTCTTCACACATTTAACTTCTATTAATTTAGTCGTTGCTACGAATTTCGTTTGATCAATACCTTATGGTCCCAACCAAGACCAAAACTAACCAAAACTATAACTAAAGCTAAATCATCTTTTTTGAGTAGTTTTTTAAATGTTTTCTCCATTTGGACTATTTAGTAGGTCTGAAAGGTACTCCATATGAAATCTTTTCCGGAACTGGTCCAAAAGCAATTGAGTATAGTTGGAATCCTTCTTCCTGAAAACTTCAAATGTTCTTTACTGTTAGATGGGACAAAGTTGACACGGGTTGTCTGATCAAAAAACGTTTGGGCTTTAAGTCTTATTCCTCGTTGTTGCATGATTTTTGGTTGGGATCTTAGAGTCCCTTTGTTTTCTGTGACAGTTCAATAAAAAAATTTGGCTTAAAGTTGCAGATTTACTGAGATGTTGAGCAGTATTCTTTTTGCCGTTTACGTTATTCGTCCCGATACACTTCCAAAAGAAGAGAAAATTAAGGGGTTCAATAGCACGTTTAAAGTGTTCATTGTAAAACAAAATAGTTGTTGTCAAAACTTATATTTTTTATGTTGCGGACTTTTTTAGAAGCTCTTAAGTTTTGTCTTTTTCTCTGCAACTATTATCTTTGATTAATCTCTATTTAATAATAATCGTCTGATTAACGTGTCGTCTTTTGTTTTACTGTCGTTGTCTAGACTATAACAACTTCTAAGGGCACTGCAGGAGATATTAAACAAAAAAAACCTTAAACCTTGCTAGAGTTATCTTCATTGAAAAAAATTCTAAATTAGTATCTTGTTAATTGAAAAGTGGGAAACAATCTCTGGCATCTTGGATGCGAAGTTATTGAAGATTATTCAGAATTGGTGTTAAAATCGGCTCTCCTCTTTTGTCTTAGTTTAAACAGTTTCGGTTGGGTTCTTTTACAGACTTTCGAAGACCGATGAGTCAATAATTTTGCTGTGGGTACATAATGATTTCCTTCATGAAATTCATTCTTTTGGTTGTGTTGAGCAATTAACTGAGCGCCATGGTCTCTTATATGTTTTATTCGTGGGCATTGGTTTGTGTTATATTCCTCCCTGGGCTTGAAAAACTTTAGTCCCGCGACCCTTTGTTCTAGCCTCTGTTCATTTAGTTTTTTCGTAGAAATTTTTTCAGAGCCGCTTTTTTTCATTTTTTTATTAAGTAGTAATCTTGAGCGTATATGTGTTTGTTAATTGTATTTCTTTTTTTATAATGTTTGTTGTTTGGTTGTTGGTAGGCAGTCGCTTTAGTTCTTAGCAATGTTTTTTAAAGTGAGGAACTTGTTTCTTCTGCAACTGTCTTCACGCATTTAACTTTTGTTATGTTAGTCGTTACTACGAATTTGGTTTGATCTATAATTTATGGTCCCGATCAAGACTAAAACTAAACAAAACTATAACCAAAACTAAATCATATTCTTTGAGGGGTTTTTTAAAAGTTTTCTCTAACTTGGACTACGTATTAGGTCTGAAAAGTACTATATATGAATTTTTTTCGAGAAGTGTTCCAGAGGCAATTGAATATAAAGGAAATCCTTGTTCTTAAAAACTTCCAATGTTCTACACTGTTAGATGGGACGCTAACTGGGGTTGTCTGATCAAAAAACAGTTGAGTTTAAATACTTTTTCCTCGTTGTTGTATGAAGAAACGTAGATTTTTGGTTGCGATCTCAGAATGCCTTAGGCTTCTGTGACAATTGTTTCGAAAGTTTTGGCATCAAGTTGCCAATTTACTGAGATGATGAGTGGCGCTCTTTTTGCCGTTTCAAATATTCGTTTCGATACACTTCTAAAATATTGAGCAAATTGAGAGGCTCATCCGCACGTTTTGTTGTGATCCTCGTTAAAAAAGATTTATTGTCAATATTCATAATTTTTGTGGTGCGTATGGTGCGGATTTTTTTTAGATGCCGTGAAATTTATTTTTGTCAGCGTTTTTAATCTCTGTTTGATCCCCTCTCATATTAACCTTCTGATTATGTTGTCGTCCAAAACAACGACTTGTTACAAATAAACAGGGTAATATTTTCCGTCATCTGGGAAGCGAAGTTGTGGAAGATTACTCATAACTGATTTAACAAACAAAGCTCTCCCTCTGTCGCAGTTTATAAAATTTTGGTTGGTTTCTTTCAGGAAATTTTGATAACAGATGAGTCAAAAACTTTGTTGTAGGTACGTTTTGATTTCGTTTTAATGTCTCGAAATGGTCCCTAATGTTCACCAAGAAAACAAGTTTTTTAGTTGTGTGCATTGATTCATGTTATATTCTTCCCTGGGCCTGAAAAACACCATTTTTATCAAGGAATGGATTGAAGTTTAGTCCCGCGACCTTTTGTTCTAGCTTCTGTTCATTTAGTTTTTTCGTAGAAATTTTTTCAGAGCTACTTTGTTTTCATTTTTTTAACAAGTAGTAATCTTGAGCATATATCTGTTTGTTAATTGTATTTCTTTTTATTATAATGTTTGTTGTTTGGTATGCAGTCGCGTTAGTTCTTAGCAATGGTTTTTAAAGTGAGGAACTTGTTTCTTCCACAACTCTCTTCACGCATTTAACTTCTGTTATGTTTGTCGATACTACGGATTTGGTTTGATCTATAAATTATGGTCCCGATAAAGACCAAAACTAACCAAAACTATAAGCAAAACTGAATCATATTCTTTCAGGGGTTTTTTAAAAGTTTTCTCTAACTTGGACTACGTAGTAGGTCTGAAAAGTACTCCATATGAAATCTTTTCGAGAATTGTTCCAGAGGCAAATGAGTATAATGGAAATCCTTGTTCTTAAAAACTTCCAATGTTCTTCACTGTTAGAGGGGACGCTAACTGGGGTTGTCTGATCAAAAAACGGTTGAGGTTAAATACTTTTTCCTCGTTGTTGTTTGAAGAAACGTAGATTTTTGGTTGAGATCTCAGAATGCCTTAGGCTTGTGTGACAATTGTTTCGAAAGTTTTAGCTTCAAGTTGCCGATTTACTGAGATGATGAGTAGTGCTCTTTTTGCCGTTTAAAATATTCGTTCCGATACACTTCTAAAACATTGAGCAAATTGAGAGGCTCATCCGCACGCTTTGTTGTGATCCTCGTTAAAAAAGATTTATTGTCAATATTCATAATTTTTGTGGTGCGTATGGTGCGGATTTTTTTTAGATGCTGTGAAATTTATTTTTTGTCAGCATTTTTAATCTCTGTTTCATCCCCTCTCATATTAACCTTCTGATTATGTTGTCGTCCAAAACAACGACTTGTTACAAATAAACTGGGTAATATTTTCCGTCATCTGGGAAGCGAAGTTGTGGAAGATTACTCATAATTGAACTAACAAACAAAGCTCTCCGTCTCTCGCAGTTTATAAAATTTTGGTTGGTTTCTCCCAGGAAATTTTGATGACAGATGAGTCAAAAACTTTGTTGTAGGTACGTTTTGATTTCGTTTTAATGTCTCGAAATGGTCTCTAATGTTCACCAAGAAAACAAGTTTTTCATTTGTGTGCATTGTTTCATGTTATATTCTTCCCTGGGCTTGAAAAACACCATTTTTATCAAGGAATGGATTGAAGTTTAGTTCCGCGACTATTTGTTCTAGATTCTGTTCTGTTAGTTTTTTCGTAGTGAGTTTTCAGAGCCGCTTTGTGTTCATTTTTTAGCATGTAGTAACCTTGGTCATCTTTCTGGCTGTTATATGTATTTCTTTTTTAATAATATTTGTTGCTTTGCAGACAGTGGCTTCTGTTTTCAGCAATGCAATGTTTCTTCACAAAGTGAGAAACTTTTTGTCTGAAACTGTCTTTACACATTTAACTTGTATTAGGTAAATCGTTGCCTTGGATTTCGTTTGATCAAAAATTCATGGTTCCGGCAGTTAATTCACTTAAAGTTTTGCTGGTTTTAAATTTCCGACCTCATCATGTGCAACTATCTGTTCTAGAAAGTGTTAACATGTTTTGCTACGAAAACATTTGCGGTTTTAGTTGATTTTGTAAACGGAGATATTGCAATCTGTCTAGAAATGAAGTGCGGAGCACTTCCAAGTCTTTTCAGATAATAGGAAAGTTGCTAGTTCGGCTCCCATCGCTGCTGCTTCTTGTTCATCTTTAGGTAAACATGATTGCTTTGTGCGTTCTTTTCGTCATTTTGTAATGACCTAGCTTTCTATCAGAATTTTAATTATTTCTCGATCGAAGAATTTAAACTTAATTCTCGATCAGTAAATATGAGTTTTGTGTAACTAACCGCAGACGTCGTTTAATTGATTCATACGTATAAAAATAATTATGCTCTCCAGTGGTTAGACCCGTTAGGATTCATCTTTCTGTTGTGATGTCTGGGTTGTCCCTGAGTTCGTTTTCCCACGCCTAAAACTTGCTGTGATAGCCGAGGTACTATAGAAAATGGTTAAAAGCAAGCTTTGATGTTTTGATCAAAAACAATGGGACAAATCGCTCTTTCAAAATTAGCCTGATAATACTAATATCACACAGTTGTCCTGTCACTTCAGGGAACTTTATGTCACCCAAACAAAATTTTAATTTCTGCTAAAACAGAATGTATCGGCATTGTTATAGTACTTTAGAGATCATGTTGCGTCATGGAGTTCTTCACGTATTGCTATTTTGTATAAAGATATCATCTTCGTGTCCAGTAACTGCTATGGCATTCTTACTCAAAAGCGTAGAAGGGGTCCTTGTAAAATGCAGAGGAGATTTGGTTCAGTTAGAAAAAAAATATTTGGGGAATGTCATTTATAGTTGGATGCTGTATTCGTTAAGCGGCAAACAATTTTTTTCTGTTTATACTGCACAGTTTGGTGTGGTGGGTACCATGGTTGATTGTATATTGGTTAATGCTCTCATCAGAGAAACAACTTACAATGCGTTTTAATTTAGGCTGTTGTAGGAATCGGATAGTTGTCTTTCTTGATTGAGACGGTCTTCCAAAGATTGCATTTGTTTTGTTTGCTAATAGGATTGTTTGAGGTGGCCCTTTGTTTTTTTTTCAGAGTAATTCATTTTCATTTGTTGCTAATTGTAATTGGAGTTACAGCTGTTTCATTTTTTGTTCCCAAAAATTGTTTGTTCATGCATTTGACCGGGCCGGTGTTTAAGTTATTTGCAGCCTGGTTTTAATGAAAAATTTTTTGTCTCTTTCTTGATGCTCTAACCACGCTTTGTTGAAACTCTTACGATTGTTTTGAATGATCAAAAACATTACGATTGTCATCTATACTTCTGTTGCTTTTTCCCTTTGGGTTGATGTTCAGAGGGTCGATTAGGACGTAAGCGCAGTCCTCGGGCTGTCTGTCACCTGTCGTACAGCTTTTATGTTGGACATTTTCCCTCTAAAAACCCGCGAATTTTTTTTCCGTGGGTTCATTGTGGAAATTTCCCACGCATAAAATTCTCTCCTGAACTTTTTGATATGAGTATGTGGCATATCTTCTCTCCCAGTAAATGATTCTATTTCGGGCGTAAACTTGTGAAAAATATTTGTTTACATTTTTTTATATCAAAAGACCTGCCGATGAAATAAAAATGCGTGTGCTGGGTTTGAACACCAAGCGTTCCAACTTCTTGGGATTTTCTGCTGTGACCTTATAATTGTGCTTTTATAATTATCTTTTCGAGTTCAGTTTTCGAATTGTTGTAAAAATTTTCATGTTATTTCAATTCAAATTTCTCTCTTTTTTCAGTTTCGAAGTTTCTCAGTTTGAGGGCATTTCGTGTTCAGGGGATTTAGTGATGCCTTCTTGTTGACTATCGATTTCAGTTCTGTCGGAAGTTCTGCTAACGCTTGTCTGTTCTGTATCATGACTTTGTTGCTCACTTCATGTCTGTTTCAATGTTTCCCTTAGATGATCACTGATGTAAATCACTCTGTTGGTTGATTTTTGGTTCAGATCTGTTAATTGATTTTTTGTTTGGTGCGCTGATGTCTTCTTCTATGTTTTCTCGACTTTAAAAAAACAGCCATATGTAGACTGATATCTGATGGAGGTGACTAACCTTAGCAAGCAGAAAAAAAATGTCTGATACGTAAATTGAAGTTTTTGAGATTTTGGCCCTATCGTTTTCTTCTATTTGTCTCTACGTCTAATATCCTTTTGATGAAATTGCTTTAAAAAAAATTCTAATCCGATTATTTTCTCGAACTTCACAAGTTTTGTTCCTTAACCTCTTCAGGACGCTTACAATTCTTTTTCATATAAGCAAAATCTCGTTGTGTGTTCACCTTAACACAGGGAATATGTGGTGCTCTCGTATGTTGTAAGCGTAAACTCGGAGAAATTATCCGCAAGTTTTTCCAACTAAGCCTCGTGTTCCAAAATAGTCCTATACGTCAGTGGAAGACAGTCAAGATTCTGGTTGTTGTATTTTTCGACAAAAAGTAGAATACCGCATCGCACTCAAATCCTATATCATGTCCTCTAATTTGCTGGACCAGCGTTCGTTTGCTTGTTTGTCTTCGGTGCCATTGATTTCTATGTGCTTGCTAAGTATTTGTTAATTTTTTTGCTCGTTTTGCTCTTACCTAGTGCTTTAATATTTAGCAGTTTTGATTCAGTTTCTCAGCTAGTTTAAATAGAACCATACAAAAAAAATTTGCTCGAAGAAAAGTTTAGTGCTGCTCAATATTGGTATGAGCTACTCTTTATACGTCTTTGTACTGTATTTTGTTTTCTTTCCCTCAACCAATATAAAGCGTGAAAGTAGGGAATATTTTACGGTCAGTCTAAAAGCTGATAAGAAACCATTCTTATAAAACTTATTTTTGAAAGAACTTTTCGCTGTTTTGTTGGTATAATAATACAGTAAGTTTTTCGTAGGATTTTTCTCAGACCCGAATTAAATTTTTCAAGAGCTGTGATATGAGAGAAGAAATGGCCTGAATTTGCTTCACCCTAAACGAGGTTGAGTAGGTCAGATTATGCTGATAGTCGCAGAACGTTAAAAAAAATTTCTACGTAAAATGTGAATGCAAATCTGTCTTTTCAATTTTTTTTACTGAGACGGTTTTCTAATTTCACACCTTAATCTTTTCCAAACAAACAACATAACTCCAAAATTTTTCCTTTCGTTAACATGTCTTTCGAAGTAGATAAGTGTTTGACTGTAGTTGTGTTCCTTCCTGCTTTGCACCTTTTGTCGGTGTTGTATTTTTTTTGAATAATTGTGTATAAGAAAAACTTTCTACTTCAAAGCTAAACAGGATGAACACAGATCTCCTCTTTTTGAAATTGTAAAGTTTTTTGTTGAGATCTAACTCCGCAACACAACTGATGCTGTGATAAGATGTGTAACAAAGTCTTGATGTGTTTGTTCATAAATTTGATTTTAAGTAAATAAATAAAAGTTAAAATGGCTTATATGGTGATTGCTACTTCGAATTGAGGCTCTTTTGCTTTCGTTTCTTTGTTTTTCATGCTCCTGATTCGTTTTTTCCCCACCCTTGTGTTATTTTTTCGATTTCTGATATTTCCATTTTTCCCTCTCCCTCTTTTATAAAATACAGCAAACACTTGGATTTGCTCAAATACGTAAAATCTGGTAATGAAAAATTACTCCTCGTTACTATTGCAATTTTCAAATTAAATGTACTACTTTTCATCCGGTAAATTTTTGAGGAAGTTCGTTGCTTTGCGGTCACCAACGTTGACAGACCCTCTGAAAAAATTGATTTGACCCCTGTGAATTCACACTCTTTAATTTCTGCGGTAAAGTATTGTGAAGGCATATAAGCAAACCGTGCAAATTTAATAGACCAAATTAAGAATCATTGAAACTAAGACTGAAGCTGGAGCTTTAACGCACTGCTGAGCCTAATGAAAATCCGAGAAAACAAATTGCTCTTGAAGAGCTTGAACTCCGTGTTTTCAACCTAGACTTTAGTTCTGTTGTCGTTCTACGCGTACTAATTGTTTTAATGGTTTGACACCGATTGTATACCACAAAAGATTTCATCGTGTGTCGAGGCCGGTTTTTCCTTTAAGTTTCTCCTCCAAGATCAAAGGCATGATGGTCTAAAAATGAGTGCATCCTCACTGTCCTATCTTGCTTTATGTCAAATACTTAGCTGGTTATACAAGAATTAGTCAGTATAAAAACAACCGATCAAGGTAAACCTAAGATAAAAATTCCTCTTGTCCCGGGTCGAGGTGTCACCGCCATTCAGCACAAAATTATGTAAGATAAGCGGTGAATGCGGAAAACTTTGTAAGATAAACGGTGAAAGCGGTGAAATCAGGCGCTGAATGTGGTGAAAAAAACTTTATCGCCTGGTAGCGGTGGTGAAATTACATAGTTTCACCGCTGAACTTAGCGGTGAAATTACATAAATTCACCGCTTTGAAAAATTTTTCCAAATTATGTAAGATAAGCAGTGAATGCGACGAAATTATATAAATTCACCGCTTCACTGAGTGGTGAACTTACATAAATTCACCACTTAGAAAAGAGAGTTAAAATTGTGTGGGAAAGCGGAGAAATTTCATAAATTCACCGCATAACTTAGTTGTGAAATTTCATAAAAACTAAGATGCGTTTGTTAAAAGACGCACGGAAAATTTACCCACGAATAATCATACATCTTTTTGAAACTTTTTTAAGTGGTGATTTTATGTAGTTTCACCACTAAAGTAAGCGGTGATTTTACATAATTTCACCGCATTCACTTTTCACTGCTAAAGTTTGTAATTTCACCGCTTATCTTACAAAAGTTCACCGCGTATGTTTTACATAAAGGAGAATGAACTTGATTTAAATTGAAAACAAATATTATAGAGTTTAGTAAGAGGTGGCGCAGTGGAAGAAGAAGTAGCTGATACACAGGAGGTGGGAGGTTGGAATCTGTGCAAGGACGGCAACTTGTAGTAAGCGGTGAAATGTGGTGACTTTCTATAAATTCATTGCTTACTCTAGCGGTGAACTTACAGAATTTCACCGCATTTCACCGCAAAATTATGAAAAAACTTTGGGTTGAAAAAATTAACTTTTCACCGTTTATCTTACACATTTTTAAAATTTTTTCTCGAACAGGGGTGGTTTCTTTTGATAATTCCCCTTTGCCAATCCTCAATCAACTCTGTTCAAAACCAAAAAAAACTCTATTGAAGGTTTAAAAAATGAAATTAACAGCTGTTGAATTACGTATTAGCCTGAAGTACAATGAATTTCTTATTTTTAAAAGGACCTGAAAATGTCATTTTTCGAAATTTTAGTCCTATGTTTTCTGGAATGTACACATATGTACACTTTATGGAATAATCTGTTGATCAGAAAAAATTTCTTCATGAGGCATTCGAAATAGCAATGCCAACATAAGCGCACGAAAACTAAAGTGACTTTCGCAATTTTGCGAGGAATTTTCTAAATTTTTTAGTCTTATTACTTTTATAATATTACTTTTCTAAAAACTTGATTATGAGTTCAATTTCGTCCTACTTGATTGTGAGTTCAATAAGTTTGTGCTAACTTGCTACATGATTACTCTCCAGACGTCCGAGCGGATGAGCTGGTTTTTCAGAAAAAATGTCAAAAAATAAACAAACTATAACTTGAACTAGAAATTCCAAATTTGAATTCAAGTAGAACAAGGAGGCTCGTTAATGTGCGTTTGCACATGATGGACCGACGCGCACTCATCTACATTTTTTATTTAACTGTTATTTGACTTACATTTCTGACAAAGAGATTATCAAAAAGAGATATCTGAGTTTTACAAAATTGTTACAAAACCAATTGTAAGGATCCGAGCGGAGGAACTGGTTTTTTAGAAAAAATGTCAAAAAATAAACAAACTACAACTTGAATTAGAATTTTCCAAATTTGAAGTCAAGTAGAACAAGGAGGCTCGTTGATGTGCGTTTGCACATGATGTTCCGACGCGCACTCATCTACATTTTTTTGATTTTACTGTCTTTTGACTTAAATTTCTGACAAAGAGATTATCAAAAATAGATATTTGGGTTTTACAAAAATCCTTACGAAACCAAGATGATAAATGAATAAATAATGTCATGTCTCATTACCACAAGATCAGCCAATAAAAAGTCTACGAGCAAAAAACAACAACAAAACATCATCAACAACAACAAAAGCACTAAACACTAAATTTCACGGCAAAAACTCAATATCTTAATATAAAGACACCTAGTAATAACGTCAAAAAACATTCAGACAAAATCGTAGCCCATCAAATTTAAATTCTCTAACTAAACATCAAATGAGCTAGGTAACAACTCCACAAGAAAAAATGAGGCTAAACTCAAAAATCAAAAAACATTTTTTAAACCAAATAATTTCAAAGGTCTTAAAAATAATTAGCTTTTAAGAAGAACAACTCTTGATAAATTTACTAAAAAGTCATCATGAAACCCGCGGCACCTGTCTTTAGTTATAGTATGTTATAGGAACGGACTAAAGATGCAAAAATTCTCAACAAATTGAAAATAAAAGAATTAAACATTAGTGAAGCCATTAAAATCATTAGCTTTTATCTGAATAATACGTATTTTTCATTCATATTCCCTAAAAATTTTTTCAGCTAACATTATACTGAATAAAAACTAAGTTCAAATGGGCCGCATTTGAAAATCATTTTGGATCTGTTATTATGCGATTGTGATAGAGCAAGAGAAAAAGAAACAAAAACACATAACTCATGCAAGTTTTATGAGAACGCATAATTGCCATCAAACAAAACATCAGTTACGTCTTATTATCAGTGAATATGTTAATTTTTTTTTTTTTAAAAAAAAAGAATTGTATGGGAACTCTCAGTGATGAGATTAAGTTACAAGTTGACGAAAAGAACAACAAAAACTGAAAAAATTAAAAAATCCTTGAAAATCTTAGAAATGTATAAAATCATAAACTTTAAAACTATTCGCAGTAAACTGACTGCTTCGAGTGACATCATTCATTCAATCCTCATAAATAAGCTAATTAGACCGATCAGCTTTTTATTGCAACCTAAAGAAGGAAAAAAACAAAAAACAGCAAATTCAAAAAAAATTGAGCGAGAAAAGTGTCACAGCCATTAAAAAACGACATTTTTTTAATGGCTGTGACGTTTTTCATCCAAAAAATCAACAAATTTGTACAAACAAATAATAAAACCTCGAATTGTTTTGGAAAACCAATAGTATCAACGCCAATAAATTGTATAGCTTTCATCGGAGGCTTACAAATACGCTTAGTTATGCCTTGATGAGACAACAAGGATGTTTGCTATTAATAGGTCATCATGAGGACATTTGATCATGAGGTCATCATGAGGACACAAAGTCATAGATAAAGAAAAAACCAAGAAATAAAGGCAAAATCCTAAAATGAATTAGAAAAGTGCAAGAAGAAAGTGTCGAAGCCATATAAACCATAAGTTTTTCCCTACAAACTTTATATATGATTCGTTAAACGTCATCTCTAAGCCGATGCAACTATCAATCATAGAATAATGTGTCAAGATTCCAAAGGTAAAGAAAATTACAAAAAAAATTTCCAAAAGCCTAAAAAAATGAAAACTCGTGCATAGAAGTCATAACACAAATAGTTAGAAGAGAAAAACGCTAAATATACTTGTTTATATTTTGGTTGAATTAGAAAAAAGGTCCAAAATTTATGAGATTGACCTGCAATTCACGAAAATAAGTTTATGATCGCGCAATGATAAAAAAATTTCTCGAAAAACCATTTTCAAAAGCTTCACAGCCATTAGCTGTCCACTGAATGCTCTAGATAGGTTCAATTGGTGCTTATTACGAAACCTATTTCACTTTTAATAAAGAGAAAATTGCGCAGGACTCCAAAAAAAATAGTAAAAGAATATCCAAAATTTCAATGAAACTAACGAAAAATTGTCGAAAAAAATCAAAATTTCATTTAAAATAACGAAAACGAATCGAAGCCAAAAAAACACAAGCAATTACTTGAAAACAAATTTTTTGTTCATTGGGCTTCATTTGACTGTAAATAAGGTTTGTCATTAACGCAACCTAGTTTTGAAAAGCGACTAGTTGCTAGGTGACCCAAGAAAACAAAAAAATGAAAAGTTTCTTAAAAAAAAAGCTCTGAAATATAATTCAATTTCTTTGATAGTAAACAATCCTATGAGACTAGAACTATTCGTTTTAACGCCTTTCGTCTAATAGCAACTCCAAATTATTTCAATTCGTGGCCTGAGATAAAAGTTTGAAAAAACATTTTTATAATAAAAATGTCTTTGTTTGAAGAAAAATTAGACTAAAAGCGAACAACCAAATTTTTTGGGTTATTTTAGGCTTGTTCTGTCTTTTGAAGGATAAATTCGATAAAAGTAAACTTCTTTTACCAAGTTGCATTTAATTGTTTGGTTTGTTTTTTATTTAACTGTGTTTTGGCTTACATTTCTGACAAGGAGATTATCGTAAATAGATATCTGAGTTTTACAAAATCGTTACAAAACCAATTGTAGCGATCCGAGCGGAGGAATTGGTTTTTTAGAAGAAAATGTCAAAAAAAACAAACTATAACTTGAATTAGAATTTCCCAAATTTGAAGTCAAGTAGAACAAGGAGGCTCGTTAATGTGCGTTTGCACATGATGTTCCGACGCGCACTCATCTACATTTTTGGTTTAACTGTCTTTTGACTTACATTTCTGACAAAGTGATTATCAAAAATAGATATTTGAGTTTTACAAAATCCTTACGAAACCAAGATGATAAATGAATAAATAATGTCATGTCTCATTACCACAAGATCAGCCAATAAAAAGTCTACGAGCAAAAAACAACAACAAAACATCATCAACAACAACAACAAAAGCACTAAACACTAAATTACACGGCAAAAACTCAATATCTTAATATAAAGACACCTAGTAAAAACTTCAAATACAGTCAGACAAAATCGTAGCCCATCAAATTTAAATTCTCTAACTAAACATCAAATGAGCTAGGTAACAACTCCACAAGAAATAATGAGGCTAAACTCAAAAATCAAAAAACATTTTTTAAACCAAATAATTTCAAAGGTCTTAAAAATAATTAGCTTTTAAGAAGAACAACTCTTGATAAATTTACTAAAAAGCCATCATGAAACCTGCGGCACCTGTCTTTAGTTAGAGTATGTTATAGGAACGGACTAAAGATGCAAAAATTCTCAACAAATTGAAAATAAAAGAATTAAACATTAGTGAAGCCATTAAATTCATTAGCTTTTATCTGAATAATACGTATTTTTCATTCATATTCCCTAAAAATTTTTTCAGCTAACATTATACTGAATAAAAACTAAGTTCAAATGGGCCGCATTTGAAAATCATTTTGGATCTGTTATTATGCGATTGTGATAGAGCAAGAGAAAAAGAAACAAAAACACATAACTCACGCAAATTTTATGAGAACGCATAATTGCCATCAAACAAAACATCAGTTACGTCTTATTATCAGTGAATATGTTATTTTTTTTAAAAAAAAAAGGAATTGTATGGGAACTCTCAATGATGAGATTAAGTTACAAGTTGACGAAAAGAACAACAAAAACTGAAAAAATTAAAAAATCCTTGAAAATCTTAGAAATGTATAAAATCATAAACTTTAAAACTATTCGCAGTAAACTGACTGCTTCGAGTGACATCATTCATTCAATCCTCATAAATAAGCTAATTAGACCGATCAGCTTTTTATTGCAACCTAAAGAAGGAAAAAAACAAAAAACAGCAAATTCAAAAAAAATTTGAGCGAGAAAAGTGTCACAGTCATTAAAAAAACGACATTTTTTTAATGGCTGTGACGTTTTTCATCCAAAAAATCAACAAATTTGTACAAACAAATAATAAAACCTCGAATTGTTTTGGAAAACCAATAGTATCAACGCCAATAAATTGTATAGCTTTCATCGGAGGCTTACAAATACGCTTAGTTATGCCTTGATGAGACAACAAGGATGTTTGCTATTAATAGGTCATCATGAGGACATTTGATCATGAGGTCATCATGAGGACACAAAGTCATAGATAAAGAAAAAACCAAGAAATAAAGGCAAAATCCTAAAATGAATTAGAAAAGTGCAAGAAGAAAGTGTCGAAGCCATATAAACCATAAGTTTTTCCCTACAAACTTTATATATGATTCGTTAAACGTCATCTCTAAGCCGATGCAACTATCAATCATAGAATAATGTGTCAAGATTCCAAAGGTAAAGAAAATTACAAAAAAGTTTCCAAAAGCCTAAAAAAATGAAAACTCGTGCATAGAAGTCATAACACAAATAGTTAGAAGAGAAAACCGCTAAATATACTTATTTATATTTTGGTTGAATTAGAAAAAAGGTCCAAAATTTATGAGAATGACCTGCAATTCACGAAAATAAGTTTATAATCGCGCAATGATAAAAAAAATTTCTCGAAAAACCATTTTCAAAAGCTTCACAGCCATTAGCTGTCCACTGAATGCTCTAGATAGGTTCAATTGGTGCTTATTACGAAACCTATTGCACTTTTAATAAAGAGAAAATTGCGCAGGACTCCAAAAAAATAGTAAAAGAAAATCCAAAATTTCAATGAAACTAATGAAAAGTTGTCGAAGAAAATCAAAATTTCATTTAAAATAACGAAAACGAATCGAAGCCAAAAAAACACAAGCAATTACTTGAAAACAAATTTTTTGTTCATTGGGCTTCATTTGACTGTAAATCAGGTTTGTCATTAACGCAACCTAGATTTGAAAAGCGACTAGTCGCTAGGTGACCCAAGAAAACAAAAAAAATGAAAAGTTTCTTTAAAAAAAGCTCTGAAATATAATTCAATTTCTTTGATAGTAAACAATCCTATGAGACTAGAACTGTTCGTTTTAACGCCTTTCGTCTAATAGCAACTCCAAATTATTTCAATTTGTGGCCTGAGATGTAACTTTGAATAAACATTTTTATAATAAAAATGTCTTTGTTTGAAGAAAAATTACACTAAAAGTGAACAACTCAATTTTTTGGGATATTTTAGGCTTGTTCTGTCTTTTGAAGTAAAATTTCGATAAAAATAAACTTCTTTTACCAAGTTGCCTCTATTTGTTTGGTTTGTTTTTTACCGATGCCCAGTCCAGATGAAAAGTACGAAATCCCGAAAAACTATGGTGAAATCAGCTGCGAAAAACAAGATTCTGGACACATCGACACATCTGGGCTCTCATCAGAGGTGCCTTGGACTTCTCACACATCTTGAGTAAATTTACTTTGTTCAGTCAGGGACGTTTCTTGTCTATTTTCGTCTTTTCGATCCAATTTTATTCATTTGCAATACTGAACAAAATTGTTGCCTCCTTGTAAAAAAAATCAAGGTGTAATATACGTTTGAGTATCTTTTCCATACTACTTTAAGGCAAAAGTTTTCAAACATAAAGTGTAAGTAATGGCTCAAATATCTAATCATTATATTCATTATAATCACTATAATGAGTGTTATCATTATAACACTCATTTTGATAAAATGAAAAAAGTGCGAGCATTATGTTACATATATATTTGTATGATGCAATTGATACACTGAATTGGGAATTGTAGCCCAAAAGCTACTTCTAAACAAATGGAACAACGTATTGCATAGTTTTTCTTTTTACTGTAAATGAATTAAGAGTAAATAGACAATTAATTCTAATCAGATGTTGGCGACTTTCTGCGATGTTCATTATGTTGTGTTTAAGATTTAAGCACCCGGAGAATGGTTCCGGAGCAACTCAGCACTGAATCATTACGTTCCATTATTAATTCGTTAATTCAGTACGGAATCATGGTATTCTAGTAGTTTTCTTGTTTCAAATTATTGTCAGTTAAAATTCATGATATAATTTTTTTCAAAATATTTGCCCGTGTATACTGTCTGACAATTTGTTGACACGTTCACTTAACATACAAAAATCAGAAAAAATTTTTAAAAATTTTGAAAATAATTTTATTTTTTTTGGCATGATTGTAGCATTTCATTTATTTTAAGGTTAATTCAGAAAATACCAAAGTACCTGCAGCATGGATGCATAAAAACCAGCACGTGAAGGATGGAAAGGGGAAGTGAGAAAGGGCTAGGAGGATTGTCCTATCATTGGATTATTGGACAATGCTCCAAATCCCCGCCCCATTAAATAGCCAAATGGCATGGAATCAAATGGTGGCCGCGCCCAAATCCGATCGTAGCCGCGTTCAGAGTCAAGATAGCCTTGATCAGAGCAGAATATAGTCTGGATAGAACTGGTGGTTTGGTCTTGATTGTCTAAACAATGCCTTTTCATGTCTCTAAAGTCTAATAAGAACTCTTTCCAGAGTCTGAATATTCTGATCAACGTGAAGAGTCGCCACTAGAAATAAAAAACAACCAGTACCCCCCAATGAATGCGTGCCAATGAACCCCTGATTTTGAACCCCTGAATGAAAAAAATTGACGAGCATCAACAACCACACTATGGATTAAACTTGTTTAATGTTGCCAAGCTAAAAGTTTTCGTTTGTCAGTAGATAATTTTTTCACTGAAGAAATATAAGTCCATAAAAAACGTTAATTGTTCTAAAAAAACTACCTTAAACTAATCGTTATGGCGGCTTAAATGGTTAAAAGTGTCTCCAGTGCGCAACTCATGCAGGTCTGACAACTTCAGTGCTCAACCGAGTAAAACTGCAGTCAATTTCATCAAGGGTGGCTTGGATTACTCACCAACTCCTGGGTAAGTTTATTTTGTTTAGTCAGGGACGTTTCTTGTCTATTTTCTTCTTTTTGTTCCAATATTTTATTCATTTGCAATACTGAACTGAATTATTGCCTCCTTGTAAAAAAACCAGGGTGTAACATACGCTTGATTCTATTTTCCATAATACTTTAAGGCAGATGCTTTCAAACAATGTGCAAGTAATGGCGCAAATATCTAATCATTATAATCACTTACACTCATTTCTATAAAATGAAAAAAGGTGCGGGCATTTATGTTACAAATAATTATGTATCTGATGCAATTGATAGCACAAATATCGATAAACTGATACAATTGATAGTCCAATGAGCACAAACATCCCTTAACAACTGAAAAGGTGGAAAAGATTAAGTGATCCCTGTTATATGCTTTCGAACCAATTGGAACACGGTATTACATAGCTTTCCTTTTTACTGTAAATGAATTAAGAGTAAATAGAGCATGAAGGCGATTTTCTGCGAAGTTCATTATGTTTTGTTTAAGATTTATGCGCCCGGAGTATGGTCCCAGAGCAACTCAGCACTGATTCCGTACGTTCCATTAAAAAATCGTTAAATCAGTACTGAATCATGGTATTCTAGTAGTTTTCTTGTTTCAAATTATTGTCAGTTTCATGGAAGAATTTTTTCAAGATATTTGTCTATGCATACTGTCTGACAATTTCTTGACACATTCACTGAACATACAACAATCAGAGAAAATTTAAAACTTTTTTGAAACTAATTTTAACTTTTTGAGCATGATAGTAGCATTTTTTTAAATTTCCAGGTTATTTCAGAGAATACCAAAGTACCTGAAGCATGGAAACCAGTATGTGAAGGCTGGAAAACGGAATTGGGGGGAGGGGGGCTAGGAGGATTGTCCAATGATTGGAGACAATCCCCTCCTCCCCCCCCCCTTAAATAGCCAAATGGCATGCGATCAAATGTTGGCCACTTCTTAATTTAACAAAACCATGCCGAAATGAGATTAAGGACATTCAAAAGAACGTTCAAACAACAGTAGCAGAAAATGTTAACAAAAGCCTTTCAGTTAGAAAACCAATGAAAGTTTCATTGGTTTTCTAACTGAAAGGCTTTTGTTAACATTTTCTGCTACTGTTGTTTGAACGTTCTTTTGAATGTCCTTAATCTCATTTTGGCATGGTTTTGTTGAATTAAGAAGTGGCCAACATTTGATCGCAACAAATGGTACAACAATCGGTTGTTGGATGGTTTCCATCTAAAATCAGAAATTGAAAATAACTATTAGAGAAAAAATTAAAACACGTTTAAATGAGAGAAGGAAGTTGGGCAAATTTTGGGCCCCAAATAAGAGTATATATCGTGTCTCGGGTTGCCATCAACAGCTGAATTTTTCGACCAGGGTCCTGACAGGTGTATGAGGTAACTGCACCGCATGAACTCGTCAAAGACAGAAGTGTTCACGTTGACATCAAACAGTTTTGGAGACGGAGGAGGTAGATTTGGCATGTAGATACGGAATACGAATGACGGGAAAATTGTCAAATCAGGAGCTGAAATGCACACACAAATTAATTACTCGATTTTATGGGGAAAATGTTACATCACCATGTCTCAACTGAATCCTTCCCACTGATAAAAGGTTCCTAAACGCTCACATTTTGCAATTTTTGAAATAATTTAAAAACAGAACATAACAGTCGGAAAAAAATTAGAAAATAAAAATCTGGTGTTCAAAAGCAAGGTTTCGGTTTTAAAAAATCACTTGCAAAAGATGTAATCATGAAATTTATTAATAAAATTTAGGCATTTTTATTTGCCATTATTTCCTGGTGACGCGACGCTTCTCGACTTCGTTTAGTAAACTTTTGGTTAAGATAATATTATACAGATAGTAGGACAGCTTTCTGTTTTTGTGGGGGGAGGAACTATATACTCAAATGGTTTTTTTTGCGTTCAGAAAATTTTGGCCGATCGATATATTCATCGCAGAGAAATTTGAGTGGTGTCATTAAAAAGCTCGTCCAGCGTAGAATTCGACATTTAAACGATTTTTTTTGAATTTTGTGTTTTTTTTCAAGGAATTTTTGAGGTTTAAAATTTCATGTGAACACGGGATATTTGGTTCACTTTGATCACTTTTAGCGTAATTTTTGTTCGACTTAACATTTTTTCTATCAAAATGTGAATTCAAAATTACGTTTCACGCAACAAAATGCATCAATTTGGTAATCCTAATTGACAAAATGCGATTAAAAAGACTAATTCTGGTCTCATAGGGAAATTTAATATCAGAAAAATTTGAAATCCATTTGAGAGCTGTTTTTTTTAGAAAAACTTTTATATTTTTTTTGTTTTTTAAGTAACTTAGAGAATAGTCACCTTTCATATCGAAATTCTGTTAATAACAAACCTCATTTACAGTCTAATGATGCCCAATAAGCAGATTAGCTTTCAAAGAATTGCTCGTTTTTGTTGGCTTCGACTGTGAGTGCTCGTAATTTGAAATGAAGTTTCGTTCAGAAATGAAATTTGATTTTCTTTTGAGATCTTTTCTGATTTGTAGAAGCCCTATGCAAACATACGGTTGACTAAAAGTACAATAGTCTTTTTATTGAGCACTAAGTGGACCAATCTAGTGCTTTGAGTGGACATCTAGTGGCTGTTAAGACTTTAAAAATAACTTTCCGAAAACTTTTTTTTAAATTAGCAGATCTTAATCTTATTTTTGCGAACTCTAGGTCAGTGTCAGCAATGCCAGGACTCCTTTCTGTTTTACTGCAATCAAAATTAATCTGGTTAGCTGTTTTATCTTCAAATAATGGTTTTATGAATTCGATGCGACGAGTTTTTATAAATATTTTTTAAATTTTTGCTTAACTTCTTCATATTTTTTTCCTTCTGGAATCTTATCACATTATCCTAAAATTGATAATTCGCATTGGCTCAAACAAAAAATTAAAAGGATAACAGATAAGGTTTTCAGAGAAAAAATTGTGAATTAAAAGGCTTCGACACTTTCTTCTTGCACTTTTCTTACGAAATTTCTGTTTTTACCTGTATTAGTTATTGTTTTCATAGTCATAAGACTTATTCTGATGTCATATTGATGACTTGTCACAGACAAACAAATTTTAATTCCCATTGAGACATAATGTAGCGTAATTTCTTCACTTCCGTTGAAAGCTATTGAATTTAATGTCGCTGATAATACGGGTTTCCACAAGGATTTCAGGTTTTAAAATATTTGTTCATATTTGTTGACTTTTTGACGTCTTATAATTCGATATAGAAGAATCACATTGTTGCTACAAAAATCATTGACAACAGAAAGGTTTGTCCTAAAAAGTTACTCTTTTAATGGCTTCGACACTTTTGTCTCATTTTATTAAGAATTTGGTGTTTTTGCTGTTTTTTTTATCCAATGCTGTCGTAAAAAACTGAGAGGTCTCATAAGCTTCTAACTGAGGATTGTATGAATGGTATTACTCTTCGCATTCAGTTCATAGCGGATATTGTTAAAGTTTATGATACCATTCGTTATCATCCGTATTCTTTTTTCGTTGTTTTATATTTGTATAATTTTTTTCTATAGTTTTTGTTGTTCGTTTCCCCAACTTGTAACTTATTTTCATCCAACTCCTTGTATCTCCAAAACTAAAATCTGTATTGATAATATGTTGTAACTGATGTTTTGTTTGTGGGACAATATGCGTTTTCGTAAATGTTTTTTGGTGGTCAATATTTATGTTTTTTCCCTCTTCATTTACTACATTCGCGTAATAACAGAGCCCAGTTATTTTCAATTGAGGCTAAAGTGAAATTATTCAATTGTTCAGCATCACTTTAGCTCAATAAGTATAGATAACAGTTGACTAAAAAAACACTTTTTAGATAATAGCTAATGACTTTAATGGCTTCAAAACTTTGTGTTTTCGCAGATTTTTTTCGTAAATTCTTGAACTTTTCTGCATCTTTAGTCCGTTTCTATGGCTTAGACTAACAAAAAACAGGTCCGATCAGTTTCTTAATGACTTTTAAGTAAATTTATCGAGAATTATTTTTGTTAAGATCTAATGATGTTTCAGAAGACGTTTGAAATTATTTGATTTAAAAAATGTTGATAGATTTTTGAATTTCGCCTTGTTAATTTTTTCTTTTAACTTGTTACCTAAACTCATTAAGGAAAAGTTCCATCTGCTGTATAGTTAAGATAAAAGTACATTTATGCAGTCAAAGTTCTATCTGATTGAAATTTGACGTTGTTTACCAGGTGCATTTACATTTAAAAATTGAGTTTTGGCGTTAATTTTTTAGTTTTGCTTAATTTGTTTTTTTTTCGTAATCTTTTTATTGGCAGATCATGTGAGCCCTGTAATGAAGCATGGCATTATGTAATTCAATTAGTAGTTTGGATGTACAACGATTTTTTAAAACTCAAACATTTAAGTCAAAAATGTAGATATCAGCTCGGGTCGGAACTTCATGTGCGAACGCACATTAACGGGCATCCTTGTTTCTTACAAAATTACCTTTCCTGAAAGGCAATACTCATGTTGCAACCCCATTAGAGCAGCTATCAAGATGTCACAACCAAATTTGACTCCGAATTACTATTCGTTTTTATCTTAAACGATGGTGCAGAAACACTTTGCAAATTTACATTCATTTTTCTGCATTTTGGTAACAAGAATTTAGAAAAAAAATATCCATCAAAACGCGCAGAGCTGTTATTTGTAGGCTGCCTATTATAATGACAAACATATGTAAACATAATTGTCAATTTTGTCAGTATGAATCTTAAACAGGATTAATTTGGTTATTAGATGACAAAAATTATCGGAAAAAAATTTCAACACGGTAACAAGTTTCTGTCAGGGCTTCTTTATTTCAATATAACAATCCGAATTTTATTGCGGGAGTTGTCTTTTTTTACTTGAAGATCAGTATTGTTGGTGCGTCTTTTTCAGATCTAGAATTTTTTTGGAGTGCATTTAAATCAGGATGCAATGCGCCCAAGAATTCAATGCACACGAGATAAATAAGAAGTTAGCTCAATCGGCCGAATGAATTGGAGTGTGCAGAGAGAGAATTTAAATAGTGATTGATCAAGTGCAATTTTTTCTGAGCGGTTTTTTTATGTTTTACTTAACTTTTTTAGATATAGTGATTTTCCTATCCATATTAACAAGAAACTGTACACTTGAGTTAATTTTTGACCATTTAAATCATATGGTGGACTTTCATATTCACTGTGAGGCTATTTTAGTGAGTTAGAAGCTTTAGTAGTTTTTGTTCCGACCCCACTTGTGGGGGAAGGAACTATATACTCAAATAGGTTTTTTTTGTTCAGTCAATTTTAGCCGATCAATATATTCAACGTAGAGAAATGTGAGTGGTATCATTAAAAAGCTCGTCCAGCCTAGAATTCGAAATTAAAAAGAATTTTTTAATTTTGTATTATTCGAGGAGTTATTGAAAATTGAAATTTTGTGTGAACACGACATATTTGGTATGATTGCGTTCACTTTTAGTGTAACTTTTCTTCAAACTATGAGGTTTTCTTTAGGAATGTTTCACTCAAATTTTCATTTCACCCCAAAAGGAATCAGTTTCCTATTCCTAATACAAAAAAGGTGATAAAAAGACAAGTTCTGGTCTCATAGGGAAGTTTACTATAAAGAAAAATTCGAATTCTATTTGAGAGCTTTTTTTTAGAAAACTTCATGTTTTTAGATCACCTAAGGACTGGTCACTTTTCATATCAATGTTTGGTTAATAATAAAACTGATTTTCAGTAAAATGACGCCTAATGAACAAAAAACACGTTTTCAAGCAGATGCAAGCTTTTGTAATTTTTAATGAAATTTTGACTTTCTGTTTAAGGTTTTACTTAATTTTTGGAGCCCTATGTCACAGAATCGTTGACTAAAAGTGAGGTGGGTTTCTTAGTGACCGTTAGTGAAGCTATTCAGTGTTTTGATTGGACAGCTAATGACTGTTAAGTTTTTATATACAATTTTTCAAAAATTTTTTTAAAAAATTAACCGGTCATAAACTTATTTTTGTAAACTGCAAGTCAGTCTCAGTACTGACAGTATTCCTTTCCTTTCTACTGCGACCAAAATTAATCTGTTTAGCAGTTTTTTCTTCTAACTATTGGTTTTATGATTTCGATGACACAAGATTTCAAAACCAATTTCAAAACTTTTGGTTATTTTCGTATCTTTGAATCCTTTTGAATTTTTATCACATTATTCTAATTTGGATAGCTCAGCTCCCGTTGGTGTAGGAAGACTTTCGATGGATCATAGATAAAGTTTTCAGAGAAAAGCTTATGGTTCAATTTGCTTCGACACATTCTTGCTCTTTTCTACTGATTTTTTGGTTTTTGCCCGTATTTGTTGTTGTTTTCATAGTCATAGGACTTATTGTGATATCTTATTGATTACCCATGCATGACAAACATCTATCGTCTTCTATCAAGTCGAGTCTGAGCGTATTTATTGACTTCTGTTGAAAGCTATTGAACTAATTGTCCGTTAAGACTTTAAAAATCATTTTTCAAAAAAAAATTTTTTGAAAATTTACCAATTCTAAACTTATTTTCATGGTTTGTAGGAAATTCTCAGTAAAGACCAGAACCCCTTCCTTTCTTTCTACAGCAATCTAAATTACTTCGATTACAATTTTTTTCTAACTCCTGAATTTTTGGCTTCGATGCCACAAGATTTCAAAAATTTGTTTGAGTATTTTTGCATTTTTGGTTCCGCTTGAAATCTTATCACATTATCCTAATAATGATAGCTGCCATTGGTTTTGAGCAGACGTTAAATGGAGCATAGACAAAATTTTCAATTAAAGGATAAAATTTTCAGTTAAAGGATTTGGTTTAAATGGCTGCAACACTCTCTTATCGCACTTTTCTAATGAAATTTTGCTCTCTGAATCTGCTTTTGTTCCATAGTCATAAGACTTATTGTGATATATTATTGATTACCAATGCATGACAAACATCTTTGTCCTTCTATTGAGTAATGACTGAGCGTATTTGTTGACTTCTCGTGAAAGATATTGACTTAATGGCTGTTAAGGTTTTAAAAATAATTTTTCGAAAAATTTTTTGAACCTTAAACAACCGTAAGCTCATCTTCGTGAACTGTACGAACGCCTCAATAAATACCAGAATTCTTTTTTCCTGCTTCAATGAAAATAATCTTATCTAATTTGCGGCTTTATCTTTTAACTATTGGTTTGATAACATCGATGCGCGATTTTTCTTACATGTTTTGGACATTTTAAAATTTTTGGATTTGTTGGTGGTTCTTCTGAAATCTCATCACATTATCCTTTTAGTGTTAGTTCCATTTGGCTTAAAAAGCATGTTTAATGGATCATAGAAAAAATTTTCATTGAAAAGTTTTTGGTTTAAATGGCTTCGACTTTTCTACTGAATTTTTTGTTTTTGCCTGTATTTGTTGTTGTTTTCTAAGTCAATGACTTATTGTAATGTCTTATTATATCGATGACTCGTCAATGACAAATTTTTTTGTCGTCTCATCGAAGTATAACTCTTATGCTCCCATCGAGCGCTTTTATTGCCTTTCGCTGAAGTTGATGGTTTTCTCAGAATTTTCGTGGTTTTAATGTACTTGTTCATAATTATTGATATTTTGAAGTCATATTGAAAAAAAATTCTCTTGTTATTAAAAAAAATGCATGATAGAAAACTCACCACCGAAAGATTATTTTTCAATGGCCTTGACACTGTTCTCCCCCTTTTTTTAATTAGCGGTTTTTTGCCTATTTTTTTTTAATCTAGTAGGCGTAAAATGCTCAACAATCTCAAAAGCTTGTAATTGAGTATTCAATTACCAGAGGTAATCAATTAACTGAGTGCCCCAGCCAGTCTTTTTATAGCGAAGTCTCGAAGTTTATGATATTATACATTTTCAATAATTTTTTTAACTTTTTCAGTTTTTGTTGTTTTTTTCGTCAACTTGTAGCTTATTCTCATCACTGAGAGGTCTAATTCAATTTTTTATATTCAAAAAAATTTAATGTCCAGTGATATCTTATCGTAACTGATGTTTTGTTTGTGGACAATATGCGTTTAAATAAAAGTTTTAGTGGTGTACTTGTGTTTCTTTTTCTCTTCTTTTAGCACATTCGCGTTATAACAGATCCCAATGATTTTCAAATATGGCCCAAATGTACTTATTTAATCTTTCAGTATAATTTTAGTTGCATTCGAATGAACGAAAGTGCAAGGAAGAATGCATAGTCTTCATATAATAGCCAATGATTTTAATTGCTTCACTAATTTGTGTTTTCGCAAATTGTTTAATTTTTTGAGTTTTCTGCTTCTGTAGTCCGTTCCTATAGCTTAATCTAACCAACGACAGATCCTATTGGTCTCATAATGAAAGTTTAGTAAGTTTAATAACAAATATTTTGTTAAAATCTAATGATTTTCAAGACTTTAGAGTTTATTTGGTTTAAAAAAGGTTGATTGATTTTCCAATTTCGCCTTATTATTTCCTTTTGTCGAGTTTGTTCCCTAGTCTCATTAAGGAAAATTGATATCTGCTGTATAGTATGGACAAAGTAAATTTGTGCAGTTAAGGTTTTATACAATTGCATTTTTACGTTGTAACTGGGTGCGTTCACATTTAGATACTTAAGCTTTGCCGTGAAATTTTTGTTTCTGCTTCTTTTGTTGTTTGTTTTATTCGTAGTTTTTTATGAAAGATCTCGTCAGCGCTGAAATGAGGCAAGGTTTTATGTAATTCAATAAGTAGTTAGGTTTTTAAACGTTTTTTTAAACTCAAACATCCCTTTTTATTATGTCATTTGGTTGACAATTAATGTTGTGGTTAACAACCTTTTGACCTTCATATTGCGAGAGCTTCAAAACTTCAATTCAAGATGACTTCATCAACAAACGCAACAATAAATTACCACGTGAGTTGAACTAAGAAATCATAATTTCATCTGATTTTATCAACAACACTTGTTTCCTTTTGAGCTTGAGTTCTTCTTAAGCATAAAGCATTTAAGTCTTTAAAGCGTTTAAAGCAAGTCTAATCAACAAAAATAAGTGTTGCAACGCAACATTTAATGGTCCGCCGAAAAATAGGTTACGAATAAAATAGTCGAAGCATTAAACACCCAAAGCATTCACTCTCTCAAAAATTTGTTGATAACCTAAAAAGGGGAAACTTAAAAGGAAATTGAAAAGCGGACCCCCCACTAGATACCATCATTCCCCCACATGTTATTCAAGTTGATTAACTTGTATTACTAGGTTGATTAACCTAACCAAGAGACCCGGTAGAGGACATCTAGTGGGGTAACTGTATACTCAAGATTCTGCATATTTTATTAGAAAAACTTCAGGGGAAGTCAATCTCTCTCTCTCTCTAGTTCTCATCGAGAACACGGTTTTTGTTAGCTTATTTTGCCCCCTGAAGTACTAAGACTAAGTTCGCGCGTAAAAATAGGCCGCACTTTTGCGGGGGGATAGATACAACCCTATATTTACAACTTTCACGCTGTTTTAACTTGTTTCTGAGCTTTTAGCCACAAAAGATTTACAACTTGTTACCTAAACTCATTGAGGAAAAGTTCCATCTGCTGTATAGTTAAGATAAAAGTACATTTATGCAGTCAAAGTTCTATCTGATTGAAATTTGACGTTGTTTACCAGGTGCATTTACATTTAAAAATTGAGTTTTGGCGTTAATTTTTTAGTTTTGCTTAATTTGTTTTTTTTTCGTAATCTTTTTATTGGCAGATCATGTGAGCCCTGTAATGAAGCATGGCATTATGTAATTCAATTAGTAGTTTGGATGTACAACGATTTTTTAAAACTCAAACATTTAAGTCAAAAATGTAGATATCAGCTCGGGTCGGAACTTCATGTGCGAACGCACATTAACGGGCATCCTTGTTTCTAACAATTTTTTTCTAACTCCTGAATTTTTGGCTTCGATGCCACAAGATTTCAAAAATTTGTTTGAGTATTTTTGCATTTTTGGTTCCGCTTGAAATCTTATCACATTATCCTAATAATGATAGCTGCCATTGGTTTTGAGCAGACGTTAAATGGAGCATAGACAAAATTTTCAATTAAAGGATAAAATTTTCAGTTAAAGGATTTGGTTTAAATGGCTGCAACACTCTCTTATCGCACTTTTCTAATGAAATTTTGCTCTCTGAATCTGCTTTTGTTCCATAGTCATAAGACTTATTGTGATATATTACTGATTACCAATGCATGACAAACATCTTTGTCCTTCTATTGAGTAATGACTGAGCGTATTTGTTGACTTCTCGTGAAAGATATTGACTTAATGGCTGTTAAGGTTTTAAAAATAATTTTTCGAAAAATTTTTTGAACCTTAAACAACCGTAAGCTCATCTTCGTGAACTGTACGAACGCCTCAATAAATACCAGAATTCTTTTTTCCTGCTTCAATGAAAATAATCTTATCTAATTTGCGGCTTTATCTTTTAACTATTGGTTTGATAACATCGATGCGCGATTTTTCTTACATGTTTTGGACATTTTAAAATTTTTGGATTTGTTGGTGGTTCTTCTGAAATCTCATCACATTATCCTTTTAGTGTTAGTTCCATTTGGCTTAAAAAGCATGTTTAATGGATCATAGAAAAAATTTTCATTGAAAAGTTTTTGGTTTAAATGGCTTCGACTTTTCTACTGAATTTTTTGTTTTTGCCTGTATTTGTTGTTGTTTTCTAAGTCAATGACTTATTGTAATGTCTTATTATATCGATGACTCGTCAATGACAAATTTTTTTGTCGTCTCATCGAAGTATAACTCTTATGCTCCCATCGAGCGCTTTTATTGCCTTTCGCTGAAGTTGATGGTTTTCTCAGAATTTTCGTGGTTTTAATGTACTTGTTCATAATTATTGATATTTTGAAGTCATATTGAAAAAAAATTCTCTTGTTATTAAAAAAAATGCATGATAGAAAACTCACCACCGAAAGATTATTTTTCAATGGCCTTGACACTGTTCTCCCCCTTTTTTTAATTAGCGGTTTTTTGCCTATTTTTTTTTAATCTAGTAGGCGTAAAATGCTCAACAATCTCAAAAGCTTGTAATTGAGTATTCAATTACCAGAGGTAATCAATTAACTGAGTGCCCCAGCCAGTCTTTTTATAGCGAAGTCTCGAAGTTTATGATATTATACATTTTCAATAATTTTTTTAACTTTTTCAGTTTTTGTTGTTTTTTTCGTCAACTTGTAGCTTATTCTCATCACTGAGAGGTCTAATTCAATTTTTTATATTCAAAAAAATTTAATGTCCAGTGATATCTTATCGTAACTGATGTTTTGTTTGTGGACAATATGCGTTTAAATAAAAGTTTTAGTGGTGTACTTGTGTTTCTTTTTCTCTTCTTTTAGCACATTCGCGTAATAACAGATCCCAATGATTTTCAAATATGGCCCAAATGTACTTATTTAATCTTTCAGTATAATTTTAGTTGCATTCGAATGAACGAAAGTGCAAGGAAGAATGCATAGTCTTCATATAATAGCCAATGATTTTAATTGCTTCACTAATTTGTGTTTTCGCAAATTGTTTAATTTTTTGAGTTTTCTGCTTCTGTAGTCCGTTCCTATAGCTTAATCTAACCAACGACAGATCCTATTGGTCTCATAATGAAAGTTTAGTAAGTTTAATAACAAATATTTTGTTAAAATCTAATGATTTTCAAGACTTTAGAGTTTATTTGGTTTAAAAAAGGTTGATTGATGATTGATTTTCCAATTTCGCCTTATTATTTCCTTTTGTCGAGTTTGTTCCCTAGTCTCATTAAGGAAAATTGATATCTGCTGTATAGTATGGACAAAGTAAATTTGTGCAGTTAAGGTTTTATACAATTGCATTTTTACGTTGTAACTGGGTGCGTTCACATTTAGATACTTAAGCTTTGCCGTGAAATTTTTGTTTCTGCTTCTTTTGTTGTTTGTTTTATTCGTAGTTTTTTATGAAAGATCTCGTCAGCGCTGAAATGAGGCAAGGTTTTATGTAATTCAATAAGTAGTTAGGTTTTTAAACGTTTTTTTAAACTCAAACATCCCTTTTTATTATGTCATTTGGTTGACAATTAATGTTGTGGTTAACAACCTTTTGACCTTCATATTGCGAGAGCTTCAAAACTTCAATTCAAGATGACTTCATCAACAAACGCAACAATAAATTACCACGTGAGTTGAACTAAGAAATCATAATTTCATCTGATTTTATCAACAACACTTGTTTCCTTTTGAGCTTGAGTTCTTCTTAAGCATAAAGCATTTAAGTCTTTAAAGCGTTTAAAGCAAGTCTAATCAACAAAAATAAGTGTTGCAACGCAACATTTAATGGTCCGCCGAAAAATAGGTTACGAATAAAATAGTCGAAGCATTAAACACCCAAAGCATTCACTCTCTCAAAAATTTGTTGATAACCTAAAAAGGGGAAACTTAAAAGGAAATTGAAAAGCGGACCCCCCACTAGATACCATCATTCCCCCACATGTTATTCAAGTTGATTAACTTGTATTACTAGGTTGATTAACCTAACCAAGAGACCCGGTAGAGGACATCTAGTGGGGTAACTGTATACTCAAGATTCTGCATATTTTTTTAGAAAAACTTCAGGGGAAGTCAATCTCTCTCTCTCTCTAGTTCTCATCGAGAACACGGTTTTTGTTAGCTTATTTTGCCCCCTGAAGTACTAAGACTAAGTTCGCGCGTAAAAATAGGCCGCACTTTTGCGGGGGGATAGATACAACCCTATATTTACAACTTTCACGCTGTTTTAACTTGTTTCTGAGCTTTTAGCCACAAAAGATTTACAACTTGTTACCTAAACTCATTGAGGAAAAGTTCCATCTGCTGTATAGTTAAGATAAAAGTACATTTATGCAGTCAAAGTTCTATCTGATTGAAATTTGACGTTGTTTACCAGGTGCATTTACATTTAAAAATTGAGTTTTGGCGTTAATTTTTTAGTTTTGCTTAATTTGTTTTTTTTTCGTAATCTTTTTATTGGCAGATCATGTGAGCCCTGTAATGAAGCATGGCATTATGTAATTGAATTAGTAGTTTGGATGTACAACGATTTTTTAAAACTCAAACATTTAAGTCAAAAATGTAGATATCAGCTCGGGTCGGAACTTCATGTGCGAACGCACATTAACGGGCATCCTTGTTTCTTACAAAATTACCTTTCCTGAAAGGCAATACTCATGTTGCAACCCCATTAGAGCAGCTATCAAGATGTCACAACCAAATTTGACTCCGAATTACTATTCGTTTTTATCTTAAACGATGGTGCAGAAACACTTTGCAAATTTACATTCATTTTTCTGCATTTTGGTAACAAGAATTTAGAAAAAAAATATCCATCAAAACGCGCAGAGCTGTTATTTGTAGGCTGCCTATTATAATGACAAACATATGTAAACATAATTGTCAATTTTGTCAGTATGAATCTTAAACAGGATTAATTTGGTTATTAGATGACAAAAATTATCGGAAAAAAATTTCAACACGGTAACAAGTTTCTGTCAGGGCTTCTTTATTTCAATATAACAATCCGAATTTTATTGCGGGAGTTGTCTTTTTTTACTTGAAGATCAGTATTGTTGGTGCGTCTTTTTCAGATCTAGAATTTTTTTTGGAGTGTATTTAAATCAGGATGCAATGCGCCCAAGAATTCAATGCACACGAGATAAATAAGAAGTTAGCTCAATCGGCCGAATGAATTGGAGTGTGCAGAGAGAGAATTTAAATAGTGATTGATCAAGTGCAATTTTTTCTGAGCGGTTTTTTTATGTTTTACTTAACTTTTTTAGATATAGTGATTTTCCTATCCATATTAACAAGAAACTGTACACTTGAGTTAATTTTTGACCATTTAAATCATATGGTGGACTTTCATATTCACTGTGAGGCTATTTTAGTGAGCTAGAAGCTTTAGTAGTTTTTGTTCCGACCCCACTTGTGGGGGAAGGAACTATATACTCAAATAGGTTTTTTTTGTTCAGTCAATTTTAGCCGATCAATATATTCAACGTAGAGAAATGTGAGTGGTATCATTAAAAAGCTCGTCCAGCCTAGAATTCGAAATTAAAAAGAATTTTTTAATTTTGTATTATTCGAGGAGTTATTGAAAATTGAAATTTTGTGTGAACACGACATATTTGGTATGATTGCGTTCACTTTTAGTGTAACTTTTCTTCAAACTATGAGGTTTTCTTTAGGAATGTTTCACTCAAATTTTCATTTCACCCCAAAAGGAATCAGTTTCCTATTCCTAATACAAAAAAGGTGATAAAAAGACAAGTTCTGGTCTCATAGGGAAGTTTACTATAAAGAAAAATTCGAATTCTATTTGAGAGCTTTTTTTTAGAAAACTTCATGTTTTTAGATCACCTAAGGACTGGTCACTTTTCATATCAATGTTTGGTTAATAATAAAACTGATTTTCAGTAAAATGACGCCTAATGAACAAAAAACACGTTTTCAAGCAGATGCAAGCTTTTGTAATTTTTAATGAAATTTTGACTTTCTGTTTAAGGTTTTACTTAATTTTTGGAGCCCTATGGCACAGAATCGTTGACTAAAAGTGAGCTGGGTTTCTTAGTGACCGTTAGTGAAGCTATTCAGTGTTTTGATTGGACAGCTAATGACTGTTAAGTTTTTATATACAATTTTTCGAAAAATTTTTAAAAAAATTAACCGGTCATAAACTTATTTTTGTAAACTGCAAGTCAGTCTCAGTACTGACAGTATTCCCTTCCTTTCTACTGCGACCAAAATTAATCTGTTTAGCAGTTTTTTCTTCTAACTATTGGTTTTATGATTTCGATGACACAAGATTTCAAAACCAATTTCAAAACTTTTGGTTATTTTCGTATCTTTGAATCCTTTTGAATTTTTATCACATTATTCTAATTTGGATAGCTCAGCTCCCGTTGGTGTAGGAAGACTTTCGATGGATCATAGATAAAGTTTTCAGAGAAAAGCTTATGGTTCAATTTGCTTCGACACATTCTTGCTCTTTTCTACTGATTTTTTGGTTTTTGCCCGTATTTGTTGTTGTTTTCATAGTCATAGGACTTATTGTGATATCTTATTGATTACCCATGCATGACAAACATCTATCGTCTTCTATCAAGTCGAGTCTGAGCGTATTTATTGACTTCTGTTGAAAGCTATTGAACTAATTGTCCGTTAAGACTTTAAAAATCATTTTTCAAAAAAAAATTTTTTGAAAATTTACCAATTCTAAACTTATTTTCATGGTTTGTAGGAAATTCTCAGTAAGGACCGGAACCCCTTCCTTTCTTTCTACAGCAATCTAAATTACTTCGATTACAATTTTTTTCTAACTCCTGAATTTTTGGCTTCGATGCCACAAGATTTCAAAAATTTTTTTTTTAAGTTTGAGTATTTTTGCATTTTTGGTTCCGCTTGAAATCTTATCACATTATCCTAATAATGATAGCTGCCAATGGTTTTGAGCAGACGTTAAATGGAGCATAGACAAAATTTTCAATTAAAGGATAAAATTTTCAGTTAAAGGATTTGGTTTAAATGGCTGCAACACTCTCTTATCGCACTTTTCTAATGAAATTTTGCTCTCTGAATCTGCTTTTGTTCCATAGTCATAAGACTTATTGTGATATATTATTGATTACCAATGCATGACAAACATCTTTGTCCTTCTATTGAGTAAGGACTGAGCGTATTTGTTGACTTCTCGTGAAAGATATTGACTTAATGGCTGTTAAGGTTTTAAAAATAATTTTTCGAAAAATTTTTTGAACCTTAAACAACCGTAAGCTCATCTTCGTGAACTGTACGAACGCCTCAATAAATACCAGAATTCTTTTTTCCTGCTTCAATGAAAATAATCTTATCTAATTTGCGGCTTTATCTTTTAACTATTGGTTTGATAACATCGATGCGCGATTTTTCTTACATGTTTTGGACATTTTAAAATTTTCGGATTTGTTGGTGGTTCTTCTGAAATCTCATCACATTATCCTTTTAGTGTTAGTTCCATTTGGCTTAAAAAGCATGTTTAATGGATCATAGAAAAAATTTTCATTGAAAAGTTTTTGGTTTAAATGGCTTCGACTTTTCTACTGAATTTTTTGTTTTTGCCTGTATTTGTTGTTGTTTTCTAAGTCAATGACTTATTGTAATGTCTTATTATATCGATGACTCGTCAATGACAAATTTTTTTGTCGTCTCATCGAAGTATAACTCTTATGCTCCCATCGAGCGCTTTTATTGCCTTTCGCTGAAGTTGATGGTTTTCTCAGAATTTTCGTGGTTTTAATGTACTTGTTCATAATTATTGATATTTTGAAGTCATATTGAAAAAAAATTCTCTTGTTATTAAAAAAAATGCATGATAGAAAACTCACCACCGAAAGATTATTTTTCAATGGCCTTGACACTGTTCTCCCCCTTTTTTTAATTAGCGGTTTTTTGCCTATTTTTTTTTAATCTAGTAGGCGTAAAATGCTCAACAATCTCAAAAGCTTGTAATAGAGTATTCAATTACCAGAGGTAATCAATTAAATGAGTGCCCCAGCCAGTCTTTTTATAGCGAAGTCTCGAAGTTTATGATATTATACATTTTCAATAATTTTTTTAACTTTTTCAGTTTTTGTTGTTTTTTTCGTCAACTTGTAGCTTATTCTCATCACTGAGAGGTCTAATTCAATTTTTTATATTCAAAAAAATTTAATGTCCAGTGATATCTTATCGTAACTGATGTTTTGTTTGTGGACAATATGCGTTTAAATAAAAGTTTTAGTGGTGTACTTGTGTTTCTTTTTCTCTTCTTTTAGCACATTCGCGTAATAACAGATCCCAATGATTTTCAAATATGGCCCAAATGTACTTATTTAATCTTTCAGTATAATTTTAGTTGCATTCGAATGAACGAAAGTGCAAGGAAGAATGCATAGTCTTCATATAATAGCCAATGACTTTAATGGCTTCACTAATTTGTGTTTTCGCAAATTGTTTAATTTTTTGAGTTTTCTGCTTCTGTAGTCCGTTCCTATAGCTTAATCTAACCAACGACAGATCCTATTGGTCTCATAATGAAAGTTTAGTAAGTTTAATAACAAATATTTTGTTAAAATCTAATGATTTTTAAGACTTTAGAGTTTATTTGGTTTAAAAAAGGTTGATTGATTTTTCAATTTCGCCTTATTATTTCCTTTTGTCGAGTTTGTTCCCTAGTCTCATTAAGGAAAATTGATATCTGCTGTATAGTATGGACAAAGTAAATTTGTGCAGTTAAGGTTTTATACAATTGCATTTTTACGTTGTAACTGGGTGCGTTCACATTTAGATACTTAAGCTTTGCCGTGAAATTTTTGTTTCTGCTTCTTTTGTTGTTTGTTTTATTCGTAGTTTTTTATGAAAGATCTCGTCAGCGCTGAAATGAGGCAAGGTTTTATGTAATTCAATAAGTAGTTAGGTTTTTAAACGTTTTTTTAAACTCAAACATCCCTTTTTATTATGTCATTTGGTTGACAATTAATGTTGTGGTTAACAACCTTTTGACCTTCATATTGCGAGAGCTTCAAAACTTCAATTCAAGATGACTTCTTCAACAAACGCAACAATAAATTACCACGTGAGTTGAACTAAGAAATCATAATTTCATCTGATTTTATCAACAACACTTGTTTCCTTTTGAGCTTGAGTTCTTCTTAAGCATAAAGCATTTAAGTCTTTAAAGCGTTTAAAGCAAGTCTAATCAACAAAAATAAGTGTTGCAACGCAACATTTAATGGTCCGCCGAAAAATAGGTTACGAATAAAATAGTCGAAGCATTAAACACCCAAAGCATTCACTCTCTCAAAAATTTGTTGATAACCTAAAAAGGGGAAACTTAAAAGGAAATTGAAAAGCGGACCCCCCACTAGATACCATCATTCCCCCACATGTTATTCAAGTTGATTAACTTGTATTACTAGGTTGATTAACCTAACCAAGAGACCCGGTAGAGGATATCTAGTGGGGTAACTGTATACTCAAGATTCTGCATATTTTTTTAGAAAAACTTCAGGGGAAGTCAATCTCTCTCTCTCTCTCTAGTTCTCATCGAGAACACGGTTTTTGTTAGCTTATTTTGCCCCCTGAAGTACTAAGACTAAGTTCGCGCGTAAAAATTGGCCGCACTTTTGCGAGGGGATAGATACAACCCTATATTTACAACTTTCACGCTGTTTTAACTTGTTTCTGAGCTTTTAGCCACAAAAGATTTACAACAACAGATAAAGACAAAGAATACAGCCAAAGAATACAACTAAAGAACAGCATCAAGAACAAAGCAAGGAACAGTGAGACAACGGCATATCAGAAACATGCCAGAAAATCTAGAACTTCTTCGAAAGTCGCGTGGGGCTCACAGAGGAGTTGCAACGAAACTCTACAATGAAGCAGACGGCATAATGAACAAACCGTTCACACTTATCAATGAAGACGACCTTATCCGACTGCAGCAGATAGTTGAACTATTGAAGAAGAAGCAAGTCTTCCTATCTGAGCAGAACCAAAAGATTCAGTCTCTTTTTGATGATCCTGACAACTTGGACAATGAAATTGTTGAGACAGAGGAGTATGATGACAAGATATGCCAAAACATCGACTATGTTCATCGGTTTGTTCAGCGAAAGACAAAACACTCGTCACAAGAGAGCTCATTTGCAGCCGGAAGCACCACGATTTCGAGGAATATACAGAACATCAATCTACCAAAGCTCGACTTGCCCAGTTTTTCCGGAAACAACTTGGACTGGATCTCCTTTTATGATCGCTTCAAGGGAGCAGTAATAGATAACGATCAGTTGACAAACAATTTGAGATTACAGTACCTGAAGTCAGCAGTGAAGGGAGAAGCTTCGAAGATGTTAACTTCAATCACAGTCACCGACGACAACTTCTCTATCGACCAGTTTCACACGAAAACACACGGGAACTACGAAAACTTGTCGACACAATGGAGGAGCACAGACTTTCTCTTCGGAACGTGAGACAACCAGTTGAGCATCAGGACCCCTTTTTTGTCTACTTGATTGCAGAAAAACTGCCCACCGAAACACGAAAGTTCTGGGAGCTTTCTTCAAAGGGGAAAGAACTACAGACCTATCAGGAACTAAAGACATTCCTGGAGGAACGTGTTCAGGCGTTGGAGTCAGCAGCACCAAGCAACAGTTCATCAAATACCGAAAAACGAACGCATACGCAACAAAATCATCCACTGAGACAACTTCACACTCATGTTACGACAACGAATCAGCAATGCGAATGTTGTGAAGAGGAACACAGAATTTTCAAATGTGGTAAGTTCAAAGGTTTAGGTGTCAAGGAGCGAGCCCAGCTGATCAAAGTCAAAGGACTTTGTTTCAATTGTCTAAGACCAGGACACCGAGCAGAGAGTTGCGATGGTTCTTCGTGCCGCCAATGTGGACGAAAGCATCACACGTTGTTGCATCGAGAAGATGCGCATCAAGTAAATCAATTGAACAACTCGTTTGGAAACAGCCGCAAAGCCAACGCAAGAGATCAGGAGAAAGGTTTCATCTGGAGCCTCCAGCAGTAATGCAGAACAAATAACTATCAATCAAAAGATAACAGCAGCCCTCACCCATGAAGACAAGACAAAGGAAATTTTTCTTCAGACAGCAATTGTTCCTGTTAATGTTTAAGGAGAAATAGTATATCTGCGCGAAATTCTGGACTCTGCATCTCAGAATAATCTTGTAACTGAAGCTGCAGTACAAAGACTTCAGCTAAAGAGAAAGAGGAACAATTCTCGTGTTTTTGGACTCGGAGGAAATGAAGTCTCAACTAATCGCGGATTTGTTGACCTTTGCCTTCAACCAAAAAACAAAGCACCAATTATCATTGACGCGTCAGTTTTAACGAAAATGACAAACGATTTACCTTCTCGGTACATCAACACAGACAATTGGGAGACAGCAAGGGAACTACAGTTGGCTGATCCCGACTTTAACAAGCCCGCCCAAGTTGATCTAATCATTGGAGCTGGACACTACAAGGACTTGATGGTTGGGAACAACAGACTGAAAGAACCAATCATCCCCGTTACTTATCGGCTCTCAGTATTCGGCTGGTTAGTAATTGGACGCGAAAACGTGCCAACTTCCAATTCTTCCAGTTTGCAAACCTACTTTGTGTCATTATTTGAAGACAGTTTGCAGCGTTTTTGGGAAATCGAGGAAGTGGCTGCAACTAAACATCTGACCGACGAAGAAAGAAGACGTGAAGAACACTTCAAGTCAACCACACGAAGAAGCCCTGAAGGAAGGTTCATCGTAAAACTGCCGTTTAAGAACGAAATTGGAGAACTGGGTGATTCCCAGCAGCAAGCACGACGAAGACTTAGAAGTCTCCTTCATAGACTTCAAAAACTGCCTGATCTGTACAGAAGATACAACGAGTTCATCAATGAGTTCATTAAACTAGGACATATGGAGGAAGTACCAGCAAAGGAGATGCTACTGCCAATAGAGAAAAGCTATTATCTCAGCCATCACTGTGTGTTCAAAGACTCAAGTACAACTACGAAGCTGCGTGTAGTCTTTGATGGTTCAGCAAAAACTACCAGTGGAATTTCTTTGAACGATAGACTGATGAAGGGACCCAAGATCCAGAAAGATCTATTCAGCATCCTGATCCGTTTCCGTATGTATCCTGTAGCCCTTTCAGCAGACATTGCAAAAATGTACAGACAAGTGCAACTGGATACCGAAGATAAGGACTATCATCGACTACTTTGGAAGGAACCGAACTCAACAGATATAAAGACATTTAGGATGACACGTGTCACGTACGGAATAGCATCATCAGCGTTCCATTCTATTCGCCCATTACAAGTTTTAGCGGAAGATGTTACGGACAAAAATGTACAGCTAGGAATCACGACAGACATGTACGTCGACGACTTGTTGACAGGAGCACCCGATCTGGAAAGTGCAATGAAACTGCAGGACTCAATCATAGCAGTTCTTTCAAAGGCAGGGTTTGAGATTCGCAAGTAGACTTCAAGTAACCCAGAACTTGTTGAAAGGCTACCTGCAAACTTTCGAGAAACTACCGACGAGATGACGATTAAAAGCGACGACTACAGTATAAAAACTTTAGGCGTCAAGTGGAACCCAAATCCAGACCACTTCAGTCTCACAGCAAAACAAGACGAAAAGACACCATCTACAAAACGCGAAATACTGTCAGAAGTTACACGGCTCTTTGATCCGTTGGGATGGCTTTCACCTACAACAATTCAGTTCAAATCTTTTGTTCAACTGCTTTGGATGGACCGACTTGGATGGGACGAAGCTTTGTCGAAATGCCTTCAGCAACAGTACAGTCGACTCAGAGTTCAACTGAAGGAATTGGGAACTATTACTCTGCCCAGAAAGGTAGTTTCAATCTCGCCAGCATCATCGGACATTGAACTTCATGTCTTCTGTGATGCATCAACTACAGCCTACGCCGCAGTTGTGTATATACGACAATCTTTCGACGGAACAGTTTACACAAGGATATTGACAGCAAAGACCAGAGTTGCACCAATAAGGAGTTTGTGCGTTCCCCGGTTGGAACTTTGTGCAGCACTTCTTGGAGCAAATTTGGTGGAAGCGATATCATCATCTTTGAACGATCAACGTTTCCCGACACCAAAAGTGTACGCTTGGACAGATTCAACGGTAACACTGGCTTGGCTGCAAGACTTTCCAAGAAAGTGAAAGACATTCGTTGCCAACCGTGTTGCAAAAATTCAGAACCTCATTCCATCCAGCAATTGGAATTTCGTGCCGACGGAGGAGAATCCTGCCGATTGCGCATCACGAGGAATCTCAGCCGCAAACCTAGCCAAACACAGCCTTTGGTGGAATGGACCCAGCTGGCTAGAAAAAAGCGAAGATTATTGGCCGAAGTCGGAATCAATTGAAGAACATCAGCATGCAGTGAACAACGAAGTGCAAGGAGAAACACTGAAGCAAACAACAATGGTTGTTACTCAGGAGAACAACTCAATAGTTCAGCTAATTCATCGAACATCCTCGTTTGGAAAACTGGTTCGAATTTTTTGTTATGTCAAGAAATTCATTCAGAAGGCCAAACAACAAAGCCAGAAAACCATTGCCAGCAGAACAGATCCAACAAAATCCGATACCAAATGCTACTCACAGAAGAGGAACCTATCATCAAAAAGATGTCAACAGAAAAAGTCGGAAGCTGCAATAGCATCTGAATTTCAGTCACTTCAACTCAGCTCTTCAGATCTTTACTTTGGACGGATTGCCATATACAGCCTGATTCAAAAACTTTACTTGCAAGAGTTTGATGCCATTGTTAGTCAATCATCTTCATCAATGACAGAAGGGAAAGGTAACAACATTCCGGAGAATGTGTATTGTCATAAACCCCTTGGTAAGGTTGAGGTAGGTAAAGTTGGTGAGGTTGAGGTAGGTATGGTTGAGGTTGGGTAAGGTTAAGGTAGGTAAGGTTGGTCAAGGTGAGGTAAGTAAGGTTGCTAAGGTTGAGGTAGGTAAGGGTGGTATGGTTGAGGTAGGCAAGATTGGTAAGGTTCAGGTAGGTAGGTAAGCTTTGTACAGCTCAATTAGGTATTTCAGATGAAGCAACAAGATTCAACGATTTGCAGCAACAAGTAGGTACATGTGAAGAAGAATTGATCAACAGTACCACAAAACGAAAAATAAAGCTTTTGCCAAAAAGAGGACGACTTTTCAAACTTTCTCCCTTCTACGACCCAGACAATAAAGTTGTTCGCGTGGGCTGACGACTAGCAAATTCGCCATACAACATAGACAAGAAGTTTCCTATCCTTATTCCCAAAGATTCTCCAATCACAGTGCTCCTGATTCGGGAAGCTCATGCAAGGAACTTACATGGAGGCCCACAGTTAACATTGTTTTATCTTCGACAAACAATTTGGATACCCGGAGGACTATCAGCTGTTAAAAAAAATTATTTACAACTGCAAGCCCTGCATTCGCCACGACGCCAGGATTCTTCAGCCTCAAATGGGAGATCTGCCAACAGAACGTGTTGTTTCATCCTTTGCTTTCACCCACACTGGTTTGGACTACTGTGAACCTTTCAGCATAAAAGACAGCAGCGGAAAATTGCAGAAAACGTATGTTGCCCTTTTTGTATGTTTCAGCACAAAGGCCGTCCATATGGAAACAGTGACAACGTTGACCAAGGAGGACTGTCTGCACGCCATAAAACGTTTTACAGCACGACGTGGACTGCCCGAAAATATTTATAGTGACAACTCAAGGACTTTCATTGGAACTCGGGGAGAAATTGAGTTTCGTAAATTAATAATGGACAGAGAATTCAAGGAACTGGTAGATGCCTTCACTACAGAACATCAGATAAACTGGTTGACAATTCCTCCACGGACGTCTCATTTTGGAGGTCTCTGGGAAGCCGCAATAAAATCCATGAAGAGACATTTTTACAGGACTGTGGGGACAACAAAGATGTCTTTTGAGAATTTCACAACCCTGATCACTCAAATTGAGGCCATCCTCAATTCTCGCCCACTTACAGCCCCCTCTAGCGATGCCAATGACCCCTCAGCATTAACACCCGCTCATTTTCTTATTGGACGCCCACTGACAGCTTTGCCGGAGCCATCTCAAGAAGACAACCGGACACTAAACCGAAGGTTCAAAAGCATCAACAACATTGTCAGACAATTTTGGAAAAAGTGGTCCGCGGACTACTTGACAACACTTCAACATCGACCAAAATGGCAGGATAATAAACAACAGCACGCCGTCAATGACATTGTTGTCATCAAGGAAGACAACACGCCTCCAATGCTATGGCCACTGGCAAGGATTACAAAAACATTCGACGGAAATGACAAGATAGTACGAGTAGTCCAAGTTAGAACGCAAACAGGACTCTACATACGACCAGTAAGCAGACTGGTTCCATTGGAGAAGGAGAGACCAGAATCTCAGTTACCCAAATGGAAGACAGCGGATGACTCAATGGATGAGGATTGACAAGTCAGCAGCACAACCCAACTCAATACAACAAGACCGGAAGATAAGCGTTCCTTAGACAATGAGCAATCAATATTCAAGTCAATATCATCAGCATTCAATATTTGCAATATTTTGAAGTCTGTCACGCTAATTGTAAATCATTCACCTGCATGACATCAACGACAATGACGACAACAATGATGATGATGTTGATAATGACCACGAGCATGATGATGACGACAACGACAAAGACGACAACGATGACGACTACGACGACGAAGATGACAACAAGGCAAACAACAATCAATTTTCAGAAAACAATTTCCTCGTCAAAAATTTTCTGTGAAATGTCTTGTGTCAAAGGTCTCAAGTGACTTCAATATTACTTTTCAATTGAACTCGTTCAAGGAGGCCGGGTTATGTTGCGGTTAACAACCTTTTGACCTTCATATTGCGAGAGCTTCAAAACTTCAATTCAAGATGACTTCTTCAACAAACGCAACAATAAGTTACCACGTGATTTGAACTAAGAAATCATAATTTCATCTGATTTTATCAACAACACTTGTTTCCTTTTGAGCTTGAGTTCTTCTTAAGCATAAAGCATTAAAGTCTTTAAAGCGTTTAAAGCAAGTCTAATAAAAAAAAATTAGTGTTGCAACGCAACAATTAAGTCAAAAGTGTAGATGGGCTTGGATCGGAACGTCATGTGCGAACGCACATTAATGAGCATCCTTGTTGGTTTTTGTATTTATTTTCAAGATATTTTAAGATAATTTCAAGATATTTACTGTTTGTGGTATTTTTTGGTAGAAACCAGTTTATATAGGTTATGGTACTTTTTGATTAGGTTGAGATCAATTTAAGTTTGTTTTGGTTAAAGTTGGCTAAATTCATTCAATTTTTTCTTCTAATTTTTCAAATTTGCTGCTTTTGAGAACGGGTTTTTAGATAATATCGTTTAACTGGAGTCATCTTACCGGTATTTGTTTAGAGAGTGAAAATATTAAAAGATTGAATGTCCACGTTTTCATAAAGATAATTAAACTTGTTCTGCAGTTTTGTCAGTAATTTTGTAATCTTGATTTCTCTCTAGGTGTCACGTGGTTAATTATTACATAGAAAATGTTTCTGAAGGTACGTTGAGTACAAATACTGAGAATTTAGACCTGGAATTTTAAAGAATTTTATTTTAAAAAGTAAAATTTTTTCCGACTTGCTATCTTAATTCTTTTCATTTTGATCGGTTTTTCTTCTTTATCTCATAATAGTCATTCATCAAACCTAAACGTAGCCTATTCAGGCAATGGTTTTCAAAACAATGGTTGTTGAGTTGCAATTTGTGAAAAAAAAATTGAAAAAAAGTTTTTTCCATTTGAATTTGTTCCCTCTACTTCTTCTTTATACCCTCTAAAAGTTCGAAACATAATTGATTGAGATTATTGAGGCCTGATTAAAATAACTTGATCATTTTGAGGAGTAAATCGCGAGTAATTATTTCAACTCGACGGGATAAAGAAACCCCCGGGATAAAGAACCTTAAATACCTGAAAATGGGAACAAGAGAAATTCGATAAACATATATTTACTTCTGACTGGTATGGAGTCATGTTGGTTATTTCTTCCCAAGAACAGGTTAGCTGCTTTGTTCATGAGAGGGGGTCCAGTTTCGATCCATGTCATTCCATGTCTGTAATCTTTGTTCAATATTTTCAGATACTCAAATAGAAACGGGTTCCCTTTCTCGAAGTGCATTGACCCTTGGTTCAGCATGTTCGATTTCTCTTCATTTTGAAGCTCACAAGTTTGACTTGGAACACTGAAACAGTTGCGAGGAAAAATAATATTACACAGAATTTTGGACCAAGTTTTCACATTTCAACGTTTTGCTTTTTCTCTTAATATTTATAGAAATCAACATTTTTCTTCAAATTGACAGCAAACTGTGTTTTTAACTGCTGTTTACATTCAAGTGTCCGAAAATTGCAAAGCCAGCATCCGGACCCAACTTGCAAACCCAAGCAACCTCTCTTAACGCAATCCAGACTTTCATTTTACAAATTTTCTGGCTGCGGACTGGCCGGTACTTATTTTTGGACCACTTTATTGAACTTATGCCAATTTTGGTCTGTTCCCTGTATGGTTAAAAACCTCTATATTTTATGCAGAATAAAAATATAATTTGAAATAAAGCCAAACTGATGAGCAAGCATCAATTTGCGTCTTTAGGGTGCTGACTCGAACCTGTTGCAAAATTAAATTCATTTTTGATGCCTAGCGACTCGGGCAATAACGTCAAATGCACAATTTCCCTCAATTGCTTAAAGCATCGGAAATTAAATGTGCCAATTTTTACTTTTTATCTTGAAAACATCAACATACGAAAATCAAATCAAAAATTTACAATAAGCCAATAAAAATCAGCTAAAGTTCGCTCGTCAATTAAATACTGGAAGTGGGCTTGCAAAAAAATGCCTATTCGCTTTATAGTTTTACAAAAGATTGCAAATTAATAATTGCATTTACAATTATTCGCAAATCGATATAAAACCATTCAAATTTCTTCGTGTTTAATACAAATATTCGTAATTTATTTACAAATTTTTGCAATAATTATGAATCATCCACCAATTTTCTTAAATAAAAAACTTTTTGATGACTAGGGTCTGGTTGTCAATTCTGAATTTGAAAGTTTGAACTTTTTTAATTGTTTAGAAAAAGTAGTTCACAAAAAGTATTACAGCGGGAAGCTAGCCAATTGCACAAACTGAAAATTAAACCGTAAATTAGTTTGTGTTTTATTGATATAGAAAATTGTGGAGGAAGTAAAGAAACAGGAAACACGAAACGTTCGATCGCAATTCATAGCGAATTTGCAATTTATCGAAGCAAAACAGAGATGATGGAAAATTTTGAAAAAGATTACGTTTAAACTTTTCAAGAATTTTGAGTTTTTCAGTTTTTCAAAGTGAAAAAAAAAATTTAATATTTAAATCTTTTAAAACTTTCTATGTGTAAACAGCTTTGAAAGTTTTTTGATAAAGTCGTGAAATTTCAGATAACCGTCCTTATCATTAATAGGCAAACTAATTGTTCCGATCCCACTTGTGGGGGGAGAAACTATATAAATGGAGTTTTTTTGTTCAGACAATTTTGGCCGATCGGTATATTCATCAGAGAAATGTGAATGGTATTGTTAAAAAGCTTTCGAAGACATTAAGACATTTTAAGACATTAAGACAAATTAAGACATCTTTATTTCAAAAATTGATTCAAAATTACATTTCACGCCACAAAAAGAATAAATTTTGAGTTCCTAATAGACGAAAAGCGATAAAAAGATTAGTTCTGGCCTCACAGGGAAGTTCACTATCAAGACAATTAGAATTCTACTTGAGAGTTTTTTTTAGAAAACTTTTCACATTTTTTCGTTTTCTTAAGTTACCTAGAGACTAATCATTTTTCATATCGGAGTTTCTTTAAAGACAACCCTGATTTACAGTCTAATGAAGGCAAATTAACAAAAAATCGTTTTCAAGAAATCGCTCGTGTTTTTTTGTGGCTTCGACTCTTGAGTTTTTGTAATCTTAAATGAAATATTGACTTTCTTTCTGAGCTTCTACTAAATTTTTGGAGTCCTATGGCATAGACTAATTGATTAAAAGTGCATTAAATTTTGTAAGGAGCATAAAGTGAACCTAGCTAGAGCTTTGAGTGGACAGCTGATGGCAGTTAAGTCTTTAAAAAGAACTTTTCGAGAAATTTTTTTAACATTAATCGATCATGAACGTATTTTCGTGAGTTGTAAGTCAGTTTCACAAATAACTGGACCCCTTTCGTTTCTACTGCAACCAAAATTAATCTGCTCAGCTTTTTTATCTTCCTACTTTTTGTTATATGACTTCACTGGCACAAGATTTTAAAATTTTCTTTAAAAATGTTTGGATATTTTCTTATTATTGGTCCCTCTTGAAATCTTATCACATTATCCTGATATTGATATCTCCAATTGGCGTAGAAATGATGTTCAATGGATCATGGATAAAGTTTTCAGAGAAAAAATTATGTTTTAAGGGTATTTGAAGTAAAAACAAATAATATTCAGATAATAGCTAATGATTTTAATGGCTTCACTAATTTGTGTTTTCGCAATGTTTTTAAAATGTTGTTCGTAATTTTATGAGTTGTTTGGCATCTATAGTCACTAACGACATGTCCCATTGGTTTCACTATGACTTTTTAGTAATTTTATCAAGAATTATTTTGTTAAAAGCTAATGATTTTTAAGACTTGAAATTATTGTTTAAAAATGGTTGATTGATTTTTGAATTTCGCGTTACCTAATATCGATAAGAAAAATCCCATCTGCTGTGTAGTTAGGAAAAATAAATTTGCGTAGCTAGTGTTTTGTCTGAAGTTTTTGTTTTTTGTTTGTTTGTTTTTTGTTGTTTTTTTCTGGTCTTTTCAATGCAGATCTCATTGTAATGAGGCATGGCATTACTTAATTCAATTATTAGTTTGGTTGTGTAACGATTTTTCTAAAACTCAATCATCTATTTTTGAATATCTCTGTCAAAAATGTAAACCAAAAAACAGTTAAGTCAAAAATGTAGATGAGCGCGGGTCGGCACATCATGTGCAAACGCACATTAACGAGCCTCCTTGTCAGTTCTGAAATGCAAGATACAACACCTAATTGTAGTGAAAAACTTATGTCAAAAAAATTTGATTTTACAGCAATTATGTTATTTTACTAAACAAGTATACTAACGCTTAATCCAATTAAAATTTTTGTAGGTGCAAGCTGTTATATAAGTGTTGAAACCGCTTCGTTTGGTTTGAAAAGTCTTTTGATAATTTATGTGTTTTGCGTCAATTTTTTTGATGGTAGAGTTTGAATAAACAATTTATTTGAGGAGCTTTTTTCCATTCTTTTGCTTATAACTGTAAAAACTGTTCGCCAATTCAAAGTTGAAATTATATTTCTTTCTTTACAAACGCCTCATTCGTCTTGAGTTTTTCAAAAAATCCGGCAAAACATACCTCACTTTTTGTCTGATTTTTTGAATTTTTTCTCAAATAGGAATTATTAAGACAATTATTGAACACTTTTAGTGAAGTAGAAAATGGTGCAATGATCGAGAATGAACAAATTCCAATAAATTAGATCATTAAAAAATTGTTATACATTTTGCCATAGACAGCATAAGACTTAGAAAAAATGACCACCAGTTTAAAAAGCGTTCCAGTGGAGACTGGAAAGTATCCAATTTATTATTTTATTTTCCACTGATGCCAATGAAAAACTCCTAAAAGAAACTCCTTTTCTGCCCAGTATCAAATCCTTTGTTCTTCCGCAGTTTTTTTGCTTCGGTTCCCAAAACTTGAAGATTTGATATTAAAATAAATGTCAACCTTAGAGTTTTTTCACGCAGTCAATATAAATTGGTTTGGCGTATGAAATTGAACGAACACGGTATGGAAACTAAAGAGAAAGAAATATAACACAAAATCTCAGAAATCAGTTTGTAGCTTGACTTGATAAAGCTTTTCAACAGTTTTCCGGTTCTTAAATCAACAGATAAAAAGAAGAATGTGAATCAGGTACTGAATGAGTCTCTAAACCAAATACTTCAGTCACAAAACAGACTGCGAATCAATACTGATAAGCTTCTGGATACCATTCTGGAATCTATCCCCCCCCCCCCCCCCAGCTTAGTAAGCATAAATCTTTTATGACCTTTTATTTGTGCTATTTTCTTACATAGTAACGTGATATATAACATATAATTTGTAACTGGGGGTCATAAAAACACTGGGGGGGGGGGGACAGAATAGATCCACATTCTGATTCAGTGAATTTTAAAATTAGGCACAGAATCCTAATAAACTCACCTGTAACGATAGTCTATGACTAAGGAGTTCCGGATACCAGTCAAGTCTTTCAATGTCAATACATCATTGTCAAGGTAGAAACCGCCATATTTGTACAGTAAAGAAGCTCTCATCAAATCACTCAGCTGAAATTTTGATTTTCAAGGTACTGTCTTTTAAAATTTCTCAAATTGTTCGAACATTTTATTCTCCAGGTCAACAATAGGATAGAAAAGTGAAAAATATCCGCTCTTCTACGTTTGATTTTTGTAGTTTTCTTATATGAACGCGAATCTGAAAAATAAATCACTGAAACTTAAAGCTGTCTAGATTTGCAACCTATTAAAAACTTTTTTTTTGTAGGACTATAGTATTTATTTTGAACCAACACTCCCGTTCAGCTTTGCGGCCAAACAATTTTTATGCCCCTCTGGCGCATGTGATACCATTCTTACACCCCCCAACGTGCTATATAACCGCACATAATTTGTAAGGGCGGGTTATAAAGACCCGGGCAGAATAGATCCGGAAAATGATCACCTGTAACTATGATTCAACATTCAGGCTTTTGATAGCATCAAATTAACGTGTCTTTCCCATTATAGCCCCCACCCCCGGGTGGTCATATAACCTATATCTCTCATCATGGTGATTATATAATAATGAGAGCTACAATGTCGTGGGGGGGGGGGGGGGCTATAATGCGAAAGACCCGAATAAACAGTTCCCTGAATTTTGAAAGCTCTGTTTGTCCAATCCAATCGCGAAGTTATTCCTTGAAGAGGAATGTTTGCAAATAGAGGTTCCAAACTACTGGTGTAGAAACTCAATTTTTTGGGATAAAATTCATCCATCAGGAACAAAGCGCTGGATGCTTTACTGGCAAGGTAGCTGACCGAAGAATAATTTTAACTGGCAATTTTCCATTTCTAATAGCTGATTCAATAGCACATAACTGGCGACCTTTGAATTCTGTTTGGTTTGAGGTTTCTATGAAAAATGTCTGCTGATTTTTATCCGGATTGTTTTCAGGAAAGTAAGGCAACTTTAAAACTTTCCCACATTCCGTATCTCTACTTTTTCCGACATTAACTTTTTCCTGCTTTTTGTCATTTGGAAGATTTTTGATGTTTGAATTTTCCGGTGTTTTGTTCTGACCATTTCTGATGTAAAGCGAGCAAAAGCACAAATATTAACAGAATCAAAG